>NC_092160.1:15072500-15202500 GCF_045791955.1 Oncorhynchus clarkii lewisi | reverse complement strand
AGTGCTGCATCAATACTAGGATGAAAACAGAGAGCTCAACTCAGCCACCAAACCCAATAACACTACCTTCTTATCTTTTTCCCAGAAGCTCAGACCAAAGCCTTTCTAAATATGTGCTGCTACTGACAGCGTGTGTTTTAAGTGAAAAGTGTGTGGGGGGTGGGAGGTAATTCTACACCCTTAGTGGTTATGGAATGGTTATTGCTGTAACTGGCAGAGTTGTAGCAGCAGAAACAGAGTCTATTCTTATCCTGTGTCTTGTTTGGTCTTGTATCCCCTGTTTGGTTTGTTTAGTTATGGTGTGGGACTTGAGAGTGGGACTGTATGCGGGTTTAGGCTCAAATCAAATGAAGCAAGAAGATCAAATTCTGCCTCTTGGAAAAGACAATATGACAGTGTTGTTGACATGGAGCAGAGTGAGGAGCGGCACTGAACGACACTGAACACAAAGGTCACAGTGGTGATTCATTCAAAACTGGTGGCCCCCCAACTAAATCAATATGACCTACACACATACGACACATGACCTATTGTACGACTTAAACTAGACACATTTTAATTCCTCCACGAATTTCAAATCGCATGTTCTTTCATGAGAGTAATGCCCTGGCAACCCAGTGACGCCGTGCGTCTATGTATTTGGTATGCATTACTCACAGCTGCCAAACTTCAGGGGACATGAGTGGAAGTCCATGGGGAAGTCCTCCAGATGCATCGGACACTCTGCGTGAACCGTCAACCTAGATACAACACATAAAGCCCAATGCGTCACTGTAGCGTCCCAAAACACAGATACAGTTGAAGTCGGAGGTTTACATGCAGCTTAGCCAAATACATTTAAACTCACTTTTTCACCATTCCTGACATTTAATCCAAGTACAAATTCCCTGTTTTAGGTCAGAGGATCGCCACTTAATTTTAAGAATGTGAAATGTCAAAATAATAGTAGAGAGAATTACTTATTTCTGCTTTTATTTCTTTCATCACATTCCCAGTGGGTCAGAAGTTTACACACACTCAATTAGTATTTGGTAGCATTGCCTTTAAATTGTGTAACGTGGGTCAAGCGTTTCGGGTAGTCTTCCACAAGCTTCCCACAATAAGTTGGGTGAATTTTGACCCATTCCTCCTGGCAGAACTGGTGTAAGTGAGTCAGGTTTGTAGGCCTCCTTGCTCGCACACCGTTTTCCAATTCTGCCAACAAATTTTCCATAGGATTCAGGTCAGGGCTTTGTGATGGCCACTCCAATACCTTGACTTTGTTGTACTTAAGCCATTTTGCCACAACTTTGGAAGAATGCTTGGGGTCATTGTTCATTTGCGATCAAGCTTTAACTTCCTGACTGATGTCTTGAGATGATGCTTCAATATATCCACATAATTTTCCTCCCTCATGATGCCATCTATTTTGTGAAGTGTACCAGTCCCTCCTGCAGCAAAGCACCCCCACAATATGATGCTGCCACCCCCGTGCTTCACGGTTGGGATGGTGTTCTTCGGCTTGCAAGCTTCCCCCTTTTTCCTCCAAACATAACGATGGTCATTATGGCCAAACAGTTCTATTTTTGTTTTATCAGACCAGAGACATATCTCCAAAAAGTAGACTTTTTATCCCCATGTGCAGTTGCAAACCGTAGTCTGGCTTTTTTTTATGGCGGTTTTAGAGCAGTAGCTTCTTCCTTGCTTAGTGGCATTTCAGGTTATGTCGACATAGGACTCGTTTTACAGTGGAAATAGATACTTGTGTACCTGTTTCCTCCAGCATCTTCACATGGTCCTTTGCTGTTGTTCTGGGATTGATTTGCACTTTTCGCACCAAAGTACGTTCATCTCTAGGAGACAGAACGCATCTCCATCCTGAGCGGTATGACGGCTGCGTGGTCCCATGGTGTTTATACTTGTGTACTATTGTTTGTACAGATGAACGTGGTACCTTCAGGCGTTTGGAAATTGCTCCCAAAGATGAATCAGACTTGTAGAGGTCTACAATTTCAAGCAAAGAGGCACTGAGTTTGAAGATAGGCCTTGAAATACATCCACAGGTACACCTCCAATTGACTCAAATTGTGTCAATTAGCCTATCAGAAGCTTCTAAAGCCATGACATCATTTTCTTGAATTTTCCAAGCTGTTTAAAGGCACATTCAACTTAGTGTATGTAAACTTCTGACCCACTGATACAGTGAATTATAAGTGAAATAATCTGTCTGTAAACAATTGTTGGAAAAATGACTTGTGTCATGCACAAAGTAGATGTTCTAACCGACTTGCCAAAACTGTAGTTTGTTCACAAGAAATCTGTGGAGTGGTTGTAAAACAAGTTTTAATGACTCCAGCCTAAGTGTATGTAAACTTCTGACTTCAGCTGCATATGTTTAATGTGTTTGGTAGTGTTAGAATGAACAAGCAATGCATTTGTACCAAAAAACATGAGTGCCACTTTCAACCTAAATGTAACTAAGGTTAAATCAATAATTAAGCAGGACCAGAGTTGATGGAAACCAAAGGGATACAAATGCTTATAGGGCACACTGAGCATCCCCAGATTATAGTGGGCAATTTCTGAAATATATTGCACTATGTGCAGTGAAGATGCTCTGTGTCTATTTCCATTCCTGCCAAATGTATTATTATTATTATGTTTAACTTTATTTAACTAGGTAAGTGAGTTAAGAACAAATTCTTATTTTCAATGATGGCCTAGGAACAGTGGGTTAACTGCCTTGTTCAGGGGCAGAACGACAGTTTTCTTTTTACCTTGTCAGCTCGGGGGTTCGACCTTGCAACCTTTCAGTTACTAGTCCAACGCTCTAACCACCTAAAGAACCTGACAATGATTCAATTCAAAATGGCCTCTGTTTGGGCAATATTTTTCTTCTGTATTCTGAAAGCACTTGCTTGTCAAAATAATGGCCCTTTTGGCACTGAGTGAGTAAAATCTTGCAATAAAGCCACTACCGCATATTCAACCCTCTCTCAGCCTCATCGCAAAATGTGTACCTATAGATGAGCTATAAAACTGCACATTTTTCTCCCTGCCCCATGGCAATATGTGGAGAATTTCAGGAAATTAGCTTTAAATCAGCAACATTTTCTCTCAACCTCATGGCAAAATGTGTAGAATGTGGGGCGGCAGGTAGCCTAGTGGTTAGAGCGTTGGACTAGTAACCGAAAGGCTGCAAGATCAAATCCCTGATGTCATGACGTTGGCCTGTGGGTAAGATTTATACCCCCCGGTCCGATGTCAGAAGGATTCAGATAATAACTACAGAATGAAGCCAACCTCCGCGTGAGCTTTGGTTACGAATGGTATGAACTTGGAACTCTTATTTGCTACAGAAGTGATACCTCCTAGCCGTTGAGTTAGCAGCGGCCGCTGTAAACGTGGGCTAGGAGAGGAGAGACAGAGTATCGCGTCTACCACACAACGACGACACTACAACGTATCCCGTTCACCACCAGAGACACTCTTCAAAGGACTCTGTTGGGCAACACAGCCTTCCATCTACCACCAACCTATTGAAGCGCAGCTCAGAGTAAATATTTATTGCATTTTCCTTTTCCAAATGGGCGTGATTTAGAATGCATAAGATTCTGTATTTATGATAGAGTAGCTGCCTACGGCCCGATAGACATAGCTTCTCCCTTTGTTCCTCAAGTCTTCCCGCTCTTTCACTCAAACCCGACCCCCGTTATTTGTGTAACCAGCTGTCAAATCTGTTCTGTCCGCTAAGGACATTTTCCTTTATGACATAATTTGTAATCAAAGTATGATTCATTCTGTGTATATGTAATTCTGTGTGATTAGTTAGGTATTTAGTAAATAAATACTGTAATTAAACCAATTTTGTATTGCTGATTCAACTTGTTAGCCAGGGTTCGTGAAGATAACCAAGAATTTACAACTTTCAGATGAGACTGAAATAAGGTGACGATTAATATTGACTGCTATTGATGTAAAATATTACTAGATCTTTCAGAGTTTATTCGGAAGATAACAGCTATAGAATAGCATATCATATTACTTAATCCGGCATAGCCAAAGACACGACACTGAGCTGACAAGGTAAACATCTGTCGTTCTGCCCCTGAACAAGGCAGTTAACCCACTAGTTAACCCACTAGGCCATCATTGGAAATAAGAATTTGTTCTTAACTGACTTGCCTAGTTAAATAAAGGTAAAAAATAAAATAAATTATCTATAACTGAGATGTAATGAGATGTGTTTGGGTTGAGGTGACATTGGGGAGACTGGTACTCCTGTATTTTCCTGTTCCACGTGAATTGTAAGGCCCTGAGATAGACTAGCGTCCTGTCCAGGGGGTGTACCTGTACATCAAGCTGCCTCACGCTACAGAAACAGGAGATAGGCTCCTATGAGCCGTTCTGACTCCCACAAGACAAGGCTTTTACTTGAAAGAACACAAGCTAAACCTGCTACATTAATAACATTTAATTAAACTGTATTTTCCCTGGCAACCCAGTGACCCTGTGTATTTGCCTCATGGTGTAAAGCAGGGTGCCATCGTCTTGAATCCTCAGTAGTTTATTGGGCATGGTCATGTTGTGAGCCACTGACTTCTTCCCATTGTGGAAGAACGTGTCTGGCGTCCATATTTTACTGGCCATCAAGTTGTTCAGCCGCAGTATGTTCATGGGCCCGTCGAATTTTAACCTCTCGTCTTTCCAGCTTTGCCGGAAGAACACGTCTATAGTGTATTCCTGTGGGAAGAAATAACATTGTGGCTACAATCGACAACAATCACACAGATGAATTTCACAAATTAATATCACAGGTACAGACAATGCCACCATAAATTAATCTCCACATAAACATAGCAAACGTAATATTTCTGCACTGTGAATATGGAATACCTGCTCCTTAATTTTTTAAATAAAGTGACACTTCTAACGATGCCGTGCTATCCCTACTATATAAAACAAATCTATGAAGCAGATAAACAACAAACACAAGCAGCGCCTAGCGAGAGGCTTTGAAGATATCCTGTGGTAAACCAAGGTGGATGGCACCCTTTCTTTCCCTTCCACTCCAGGCTGTGCATCCCATATAACATCCATTACTGACTCACTGCGCCTCCTGCATGCGCTTGGGCCTGCCACTTATCCACACTGGATGTTTTTTCTCCTGGTGATTTATTTCAGAGTGGAGCAGCCTCTACAAGGTGAGGTCCCTGGTTTTAGTGTACTGTCTACCTACCACGCCTCTCCGACCCCACTGACCATGTTTAAATGTACACATTGTTCAGGATAGTAGCTCATATCCCGCTTAAGGTCTTATCTGGGATAAGCTGTTTACATGCACATTTGATATCCCACTCATGAGTGTCCCTGTATCCATGAATAAACAGAATATTCCTAATTTAAGTGTATGGGTTAAATTGAATAGTAATTGAAATATGGACACCTGCTGTAGGCCTATAATCTCTCACATGTAGCGTTATCTAATATTAACTCCTGCAGAATTATGCATTTCTTGCAGTGAAATTATACAACAAATGTTAATTTTGTCTTGGGAACATATTATTTCTTTCTTTCAGCATCTCTTGAGAAAATGTGAATGTTTGTGTAATGTGTTCTCTATGACACTTTTATGCAAAAAGGCAGTTTTTCAACCACATAAAATATGCACCGAAGATGACTTGAGGTCTTATCAGAAATGTGTTTCATCGTTTTCTCAGATTTTCATTTCCTTAAAACTGGTCAAACTGATGATATTTTGGACATTTTGCACAGGACCAATCGTTCCACTGTTGCGTTTTTCCCCCCACGGCCCCTAAACAAAACAGACAACTTTACCCGTGTTAACTAGATTACTAATGCATTCAGTCTATCGATGTAAGATATTATTCTGGTGAGCACTACTTTATTTAGTCTTCTGGGGCAACAAGTTATGACAGAAGAGAAGCTGCATGTATCAAACTATAGTTGACAAGCAAATGTCAGAAATTGTAAGCAGAAACTTGTTCAAATTAGAGGTGAAAGTTGCCAGTAGTAAATGATAGTAGGCTAAATGATTATGGTGGATCGAACTGCGCAGGTAGCCTACTTTTTGAACTGATTTATTTGACAATCAAATGAAAACATCACACAACACCCATGAAATGCCAAACAGCCTGTTCCGACTGCAAAAGCAACAGTAAATAGCATAAGATGTTTACATGCCACACTATCCTGTCTTAGATCATCATATCCCAGGAATCTAATCCGTCCGTCTCCAAATCCTGCCCTCAAGAGGATACCTGGCTTGTTAAGGGCTCCAGGACAAACGGTATTGGAAGAGGTATGTGTTTTGGTGTGTTCAAAATCATATGAGCTGGGAAAAAAATACAGTATAGGCCTTAGGTGTGAGGTCCAGTATATTACATCTTATGAGACCATATGGGCAATGCAAATGGTTAATTCATCATTCTAACTTTAGCCACTAGCAATTTGATGGCAACAACAGATAATGTATTATGTGCTTTATATCTTTTACATGCAGCTCGTGTAGTCCACTGGACAATCTTTTGGAATTCCCTACTATGTTGAGTTATCGTTCATATATCCCAGCTACCAACAACCATGCACAAATCCTTATTGTATAAATGCTAAGCACAAATGTTAATAAATAAGAATACAGTTAGTCTCCCTAGGATTTTAAGTCGTGGCTGCATCAAGATCATCGTACACATCTTACATTATTGCTCCTTGCCATGATATGGGACACTCGCCTAGTGAATACTTAATAGTTGTCCGTAATGTATATTTTGCTATTCCATTAATGAGCTTTTGAATTCTGCATTGCATTTCAAACATCATAAATGTTTAATCATTTGAAGCGGAACCATAATGTTCCTTTACAGAATGGCTTGCTCTGAATATTGTCGTTTTAAAGGAAACCAATGGTCAAAACCCCATGTCTATATCATAATATGTTTAAAAGTTATTGGAGATTTAGGGTGCCCCAATTTAGGGTGACTAAATCAATGGAGGCCAGAGAGAAAAAGTGGTAAAAATTCAGGAAAATTGCATCGCTGAATTAAGGCTACCTGACAGGCTCACTTTCCCATTAAATTTGTCATCTTTCCTCTTAAATCCACAGGACATAAAACAATATAGAGGTAAGAAGTATATCGATTTTGAGACATGACATATTTGTATACGCTTTTCATATGAACTTGAAATTCCTGTTATTTTTTCAAAGATTTCTCACAAAAACAAGCATCTGCCTTCACCAAGCTTTTCTATTTTCAAAGCCTTTTACATGTAATACATTTAATGGCATGCAAATGTTGCTTTAAGCAATCCGCAGAAACAACTTTGAAGATGACAACCACAAATTATTAAATCCTCAAAATGTTGTTACGGGAAACCTGCCAACTGGTTAGGTTACAAAATCAGACTTTCTAGATTTAATGTTAATGATATGACAAAAATGCATGGGGATGAGCTCCAGGAAAGAAACATTTACGGACAATTCTGCCCTTGAAAAAAAACTAAGAAAACATTAAAAGAAGGGAATGATAGGAGAATCTGAGATTATATATATATATGTTGCTGTACCAAACGGAGGCCGGACAGTGAAATAGCAGTCAGGATGAAAAAGAGTAGAAAATTATAGCTAAGGCAACACGTTTTGATATGGTGTGCCTCAATGAATACGACCAAGACTAAGTGGTCCAAATAAGTGACAAAAAGGAAAATGGTGTCAAGGTTTTGCAATGAAGCGGTAAACAAAACACCTGGAATGACAAAATCATGATTGGTTTATTCTGTGTTGTTGTGTAGTATTTAAACTAAGTGCTCAGTTCCACCAAAGTTCTGTGAGGTACCATATTATCCTGTTGTAAGAATGGTTTAGGCTATTTACTCCCCGTTTCAATTGTAAAACACTACAGAAACTAATCACAAGAACCAATTTGGTCCTTTACCCTCCTATCTTGTTTATCACAATTGAGTTCATGGTTATCAGTTGCAGAGACTTCTGAATAGTGGTACAATGATTCAGATAAAACTGATTTCCCCTACATACAGATACGCTATTTTAAATGTAAAAGTTTCTCATAGCAGGAAAATAATCCGGCAGCAACAGGAAATGTTGCTATGTGGATTATAATTAATGAAAATGTTTGTTAAATGGAAATTACAAACTTTAGAAGCCTTTTTAAATCTTGAACACATTACAAGTTTACTTTCTATGATGAATGTGTAACCAGGCCAGCCCAGCACAGCTCAGTTTGGGAACAAGGTACTCGTAAAATTAGAATGTGGTCTCACCATGTCTGTATCTGAAACTGGGCCAAAGCTGGTGACGTAGACATTGGTATTCACCTCTGTTATACGATCTGAAAAACATAAAAGATAATTAATACAGAAAAAACAAAGGCTGGAATAAATACTATTATTACAGATCTAAGAAGGACTGTAGCTTATCTTTTGAGTGGTATTTCCCTGCCGTGCAATAAAATATCACTTAGACTTTCACTCCTAACAACACCATCCTATCAGGCCTGCCTGTAACACCATCCTATCAGGCCTGCCTGAAACACCATCCTATCAGGCCTGCCTGAAACACCATCCTATCAGGCCTGCCTGAAACACCATCCTATCAGGCCTGCCTGAAACACCATCCTATCAGGCCTGCCTGAAACACCATCCTATCAGGCCTGCCTGAAACACCATCCTATCAGGCCTGCCTGTAACACCATCCTATCAGGCCTGCCTGTAACACCATCCTATCAGGCCTGCCTGTAACACCATCCTATCAGGCCTGCCTGTAACACCATCCAAACACCATCCTATCAGGCCTGCCTGTAACACCATCCAATCAGGCTTGCCTGTAACACCATCCTATCAGGCCTGCCTGTAACACCATCCTATCAGGCCTGCCTGTAACACCATCCTATCAGGCCTGCCTGTAACACCAGGCCTGCCTGTAACACCATCCAATCAGGCTTGCCTGTCCAAACACCATCCTATCAGGCCTGCCTGTAACACCATCCAATCAGGCCTGCCTGTAACACCATCCTATCAGGCCTGCCTGTAACACCATCCAATCAGGCCTGCCTGTAACACCATCCAATCAGGCCTGCCTGTAACACCATCCTATCAGGCCTGCCTGTAACACCATCCTATCAGGCCTGCCTGTACCACCATCCAATCAGGCCTGCCTGTAACACCATCCAATCAGGCCTGCCTGTAACACCATCCTATCAGGCCTGCCTGTAACACCATCCTATCAGGCCTGCCTGTAACACCATCCTATCAGGCCTACCTTTATTCAGAGCGAGTGAAAACAGTACACACATTTCTTTCTCTCCTGAGTTCCTCTTTCATTAAATTAATCTCTAACATGCTTGGGTAATTTCTTTAAAAAGCTTTCAGACTTTACGACTATGTTATCCACTCTCTGCTGCACACACACAGTAACACACACACACACACACACAGTAACACACACACACAGTAAGTCACAAACACAGTAACTCAGACAGACAGTAACTCACGTGTATTCTAAAGAGCTTCTCATTGGCCTAAAAATAATGTGAGTGCTCTCATACAAGGTGTCTAGGCGAGGCAAAACAGGCCCAGTGCGCTCACCACTCCCTGTTCACTGCGTCTGCTGACAAAATGCATCCAGACATGTAATGGATATGCTTAGTTATTTATGAAGTAGTGCATATTGAGAGGAACAGGCGGATCGGTGGGTAATGTGTGCAATAAATGTAGCAATACATACACTGGATTGCATTATAAAGTAGGTGTTTGCATGTGTAAACCAGACACGTGCAGACACACAATAGATGAATAAATACACCGGAGGAGTAGAAATCTGAAATATGACATCAGTGACAGTGACCCCGATGTACCCCATCTTAATGCACTGTTTTAATGTGAAGCCTTTACAATGCAGTGATACCATGTTTATCCTGTGGATAGAGATCCTGCTCTATGATTCTATGGTCATACCTACAGTCAATAACTCCATAGAACCAGATCATCACCCATAACAGTGAACACAACAGCAGACGTGCTGCGTGTTCATATTCGATGGAACATCAAACCAAATCGTGAAAAAAACTAAGCAATTACAGTGTTACATACAAATGATGCAAATGATGCATAGCCCAAGTACAAAGGAGCGTCCCTTGGGGACAAATCACTTGTTTATTACATAGAAAAGAATCCAGAGTGCATTTGAATCCCGAAGATGTGAGGCCACTTTATTTATCGTACCATGTAGTGCAGGTTCACTTCTTCAGCTCAGACGGACCAAAGCGAGTGGTTTAGTCATGTTTACTCATAGCTTGTCATTTATGTGATTTAGAGCTGTCAATTGTCTAACTAAACGACAATAGTAAACACCCAAACTGAAGATGCGTGCACTATTTATAGTTGAATACAAAAATAGCATCCATCTAAAGTGAGATATTGTTCTTTCAATGAATGTAGAACAGGGTTGAATTAAGAGAAAACTAAATGAACTAGGAAGCATGTATATGACCTGCCTGGAAGGTAAACTTTAGATATCCTCCAATATAGCTGCTCTGAATGACATGAATAGTTCCACAATACTGTGTTGACAGAGGATACAAATCATTAGTTAGGAGTGTCAGGAATTCAGGCAATTCCCTAGGTGCATATGTGAGGGGGTGGGGTTGTGTGCTCTTGACCCTCGTACGGACCAGTGAGCAGCTAGCCCTGGTTAAATAATCAGACTGGAAACCCAGAGGATTAAAGGGGCAGGTTTGCAGGCTATTCTGCTGCTGGATTGGGTAGTCTTCAACAACAGCTCACCCACACAACTTCTATTTTAGCGATTAGTAGTGACGTTGTTTTGGCTAGTGGTTACGATACATTTAAAGAAAACCTGGACACAAAGCAAAGAGAACTCTTGGAGAAATTCTGTGGGGAAAATGTAATGCACTTTCTAAAGAAAGGCAGACACTATTAATCTGCATCATGAAAATATTCAGTTATTTATTGCTTCGAATACAAGTTAAATGACTCTCTGGCATCCAACGTCTGTCAAACAGATGGCAAAACAAATGCAGCTTAGGCATCAATTCATATTTTTTGGGTTACAGAAGTCTACGGATGATTCCGTACCTCTAGGCATGAATACATTTTTCCCCATAGAGAAAGTATGTCAGTGCTACTGTACCACATACTGCCATCCAGGCCTTTCCCCGACGCCAAAGACTATCACCATATGGCTGATGCTGTTCTGGGCTAATGGCCCCTTGAATATCTGTTTAAAATGTAAAATGACACCAGATCCTGTGGGAGGCCCAGTCTCTGGGCCACCTGGAAATCAAATCGAGAGAGGGATGGAGTGAGAGGTGAGGGATGGAGGAGGGAGGCAGATGCATTTTTTCATGATGGAAGGAGATGCTTTAATAGCCATACAACAATTACACTTAGAGAAATCATTTTATGAATTGTTGTAGTAGCGGTAATAGTAGTATTAGCGGTAGTAGTAATAGTAGTAGTATTAGCAGTAGTAGTAGCAACTCACAAGACACTACACTTCAAGCAATAACTACAGTATTTGGCCCTACAATTCCACTTCTTCTAAATATAACATTTGATCGTAATTGTTTTTATTTTCTTTCTCCAGGTCGTTTTCCACTAATCCACCCCATTGATTCATCATGTTCTGTGTTGTTTAACATCACACCTAGAGACTCATTCACCTTCAGCTCAACCTTCCTCTAGAAGGCAGCATGATCATTATGTGAAGGTTTCTGCAGACAGTGTTTGGCTTTTTATGAGCTTGTTAAAGGCTAGAACACACACACACACACAGTTACGCACACCTCTCGGAGGAGGGAACGCAACACCCTGCTACACTCAAACCCCTGTGGAGTGAAAGAGGTATGTGACTGTAGGTGTGGGTAAGGATGACTGAGCCAGATAATGTTACCATTAACAGGGAATTTATTCCTTCACATGGTAATTTTTGGGAAAAGGGTCTGAACGGAAACAAAGCAGAGAAAGGGAAAGATAAAGAGCCCCTCTACTACATTACCTACCTACCCACTACTTATCTATTCTTAACGCCACCTGGCGCGCTAACCAAAATACAAGGGGTGGTCCGCCCAGGTCTTACCTAGTGTGCATAGACAAAAGTACATACTACGGGTATATGTATGCACGCAGTCCTCTTGCCTAAGCACTCCCAAGGTGTCTTCCCCTTCCCCCCTGGGAACAAAAAATAATTACTAACGTAAGTAATCAATTTAAATAATCAAAACACAGTCGTTGTGACAAAAACATACCTCAGCAGGACCGGTTACAAAATACTTTACAAAAACCTGTCTGAGCAAAAACCAACACAGGACATCAAAGAAGCTCTATTTGAGCAACAACCAACACAGGACATACCAAGAAGCTCCCCCTCCTAACAAAGGAACACTGGCTTGTAAAAATGCAGAAGGAGTCTGTAATTGAAGACAGCTGTATCCTTTGATGAGAGGGCGGGGTCAGAGCTCCAATTTTCGATGGGGTCGACCAATCAGCTGCTTTGGGCTTCAGGAAGCCATCCTGAAACACATACATACAAACAAACCCACAACACAGAAACTGGGGAACGTAACACACACACGGTGAGGTGTCCAGGGGGTGAGAGATGACTCCTGGGTCTAGCTAGCCACTAGCCCCATACATAGTTAATTACATGGAATGAGCCGGGGGTGGTCAACAATGAGACGTCTGATACATCAACCAATGTCCATGATGACGCCTGAGGGCCGGTGTTCCATCACACAACACCTCCCCATCAGAACGTGTTCCCCTTAAAGATCTTAGATTGGCACAGTGAAATTTTGGAGCTAAACTGTCAAAATATGAACCCTTTGTGGTCAATTTTATTCATGAACAAATGACACAAAGAAAAACATGGATGTCGCAGTAGAGTCTAAAGACAATATCACCACAACTATTCAGGTTACTAGTACTGTATCTCTGTTGACACTAGCATGGTATCAGGATACTAATATCTCTGACACTAGCAAGGTATCAGGTTACTAGTACTGTATCTCTGTTGACACTAGCATGGTATCAGGATACTAATATCTCTGACACTAGCAAGGTATCAGGTTACTAGTACTGTATCTCTGTTGACACTAGCATGGTATCAGGATACTAATATCTCTGACACTAGCAAGGTATCAGGTTACTAGTACTGTATCTCTGTTGACACTAGCATGGTATCAGGTTACTAATATCTCTGACACTAGCAAGGTATCAGGTTACTAGTACTGTATCTCTGTTGACACGAGCATGGTATCAGGTTACTAATATCTCTGACACTAGCAAGGTATCAGGTTACTAGTACTGTATCTCTGTTGACACTAGCATAGTAGCAGGTTACTAGTACTGTATCTCTGTTGACACTAGCATGGTATCAGGATACTAGTACTGTATCTCTGTTGACACGAGCATGGTATCAGGATACTAATATCTCTGACACTAGCAAGGTATCAGGTTACTAGTACTGTATCTCTGTTGACACTAGCATGGTATCAGGATACTAGTACTGTATCTCTGTTGACACGAGCATGGTATCAGGTTACTAGTACTGTATCTCTGTTGACACTGGCATGGTGTCAGGTTACTAGTACTGTATCTCTGTTGACACTAGCATGGTGTCAGGTTACTAGTACTGTATCTCTGTTGACAGTAGCATGTATCAGGTTACTAGTACTGTATCTCTGTTGACAGTAGCAAGGTATCAGGTTACTAATATATCTGACACTAGCAAGGTATCAGGTTACTAGTACTGTATCTCTGTTGACACTAGCATGGTATCAGGTTACTAATATATCTGACACTAGCAAGGTATCAGGTTACTAGTACTGTATCTCTGTTGACACTAGCATAGTAGCAGGTTACTAGTACTGTATCTCTGTTGACACGAGCATGGTATCAGGTTACTAGTACTGTATCTCTGTTGACACTAGCATGGTATCAGGTTACTAATATCTCTGACACTAGCAAGGTTGACACTAGCATGGTATCAGGATACTAGTACTGTATCTCTGTTGACAGTAGCATGGTATCAGGATACTAATATCTCTGACACTAGCATGGTATCAGGTTACTAGTACTGTATCTCTGTTGACAGTAGCATGGTATCAGGATACTAATATCTCTGACACTAGCAAGGTATCAGGTTACTAGTACTGTATCTCTGTTGACACTAGCATGGTATCAGGATACTAGTACTGTATCTCTGTTGACACGAGCATGGTATCAGGTTACTAGTACTGTATCTCTGTTGACACTGGCATGGTGTCAGGTTACTAGTACTGTATCTCTGTTGACACTAGCATGGTGTCAGGTTACTAGTACTGTATCTCTGTTGACAGTAGCATGTATCAGGTTACTAGTACTGTATCTCTGTTGACAGTAGCAAGGTATCAGGTTACTAATATATCTGACACTAGCAAGGTATCAGGTTACTAGTACTGTATCTCTGTTGACACTAGCATGGTATCAGGTTACTAATATATCTGACACTAGCAAGGTATCAGGTTACTAGTACTGTATGACACTAGCATAGTAGCAGGTTACTAGTACTATCTCTGTTGACACGAGCATGGTATCAGGTTACTAGTACTGTATCTCTGTTGACACTAGCATGGTATCAGGTTACTAATATCTCTGACACTAGCAAGGTATCAGGTCATTTTGTCAACTCACCACCATAAGAGTTGTCCAGTACAATGTCCAGTATTTCTGTGTTAATATTTCTGAACATATGGATTCTTTAGACATTCAGAATAGTGAAAAAATGCATACTGAGGGAAAATAGAGACACTCTACAAATGATTACTAACCCAAACACAGTGGGGGAAAATTGTCCTTCTAATCCATCAGAGAAGGGCTCAGGATTTATAAAATTATGATTATGATAATACAGTGCCTTCGGAAAGTATTCAGTATCAGGTGCATCCCTTTTTCCATTGATCATCCTTGAGATATTTCTACAACTTGATTGGAGTCCACCTGTGGTAAATTCTATTGATTTGGCCATGATTTGGAAAGGCACATACCTGTCTATATAAAGTCCCACAGTTGACAGTGCATATCAGAGCAAAGACCAAGCCATAAGGTCGAAGGAATTGTCTGTAGAGCTACGAGACAGGATTGTGTCGAGGCACACATCTGGAGAAGGGTACAAAAACATTTATGCAGCATCGAAGGTCCCCCAAGAACACAGTGGCCTCCATCATTCTTAAATGGAAGAAGTATGGAATCACCAAGACTCTTACTAGAGCTAGCCTCCTGGCCAAACTGAGCAATCAGGGGAGAAGGGCCTTGGTGAGGGAGGTGACCAAGAACCCAATTGTCACTCTGATAGAGAGCAAAGTACTGTACAAGTAATGTACAGAGAGATCCTTGATGAAAACCTGCTCCAAAGCACTCAGGACCTCAGACTGGGGCAAAGGTTCACCTTCCAACAGGACGATGACCCTAAGCACACAGCCAAGACAATGCACAAGTAGCTTCGGGACAAGTCTCAATGTCCTTGAGTGGTCTAGCCAGAGCCTGGACGTGAACCCGACCAAACATCTCTGGAGAGATCTGAAAAGATCCGTGCAGTGTCGCTTCCAATCCAACCTGACAGAGTTTGAGAGGACCTGCAGAGAGAAATGCGAGAAGCTCCCCAAATATAGGTGTGTCAAACTTGTAGCGTCATACCCAAGAAGACTTGAGTCTGTAATCACTGCCAAAGGTGCATCAACAAAGTACTGAGTAAAGGGTTTGAATACTTATGTAAATCTAATATTTAAGTTTTTTTATTTGTATACATTTGCAAAAAATTCTAAAAAACAGTTTTTGCTTTGTCATTATGGGTTGTTGTGTGTAAATTGATAAATGGGTATAGGCTGGAAAATGTGGAAAAAGTCAAGGGGTCTGAATACTTTCCGAATGCACTGAATAATAATAATAATTTCAATGTGTTCTGATTTAATCTCTTCAGTTTTTGTTGGAAAGAAAATGGCTAACACTGAAGAGAAAAAAATATCAAATCAGGATTTTTCTTTGTTGGTCTCTGGGGAGATAAATAGCTAGCTAAGTCAGCCATTCAACTGTATTAGGGCAACATTTTGGAGTGACAGTGGAATCAAGCGGTCACATTTTGACTTAATGAGTGGGACCATTTTTACAGAAATGTATGGAAACTTCTACCTTCTTCAAGGCCAACAAGTCACTGCGCAATAGCGAGCAGTAGTTTTCCCCAGTCTAGCTAGCTAGCTTTTGTTATTGGCTAGTTTGCAGCAGGTGTTATCAAAGAGGATGTTGTTGCTAATTTGTTAGCTTCTCACTTTTCCAGAATACATTTCAAAAATAAGTTATTTTTAAATTATCATTATCTGGTGAGTGGAACTGTGTTTGTTTTTTTGCAGCGCGCTTGCTATTGTTAGCCATCTCTTTTAAAATAGCTTGTGTGTGAAACAATGATGCATTTAAATTGGAACTGACAATATTTTAGCAACATGAAATCTTAAAATCTGTATACATTAATACACCCCCAGGAAGAATATGAAACCAAAAATAAAGATTCTGACAAGCGACCTCTTAGATATGGTTAAGTTTACGTGTTCATAAATTCTTAGAATGTTTGGGAAATGCGTACTGTATACTAAGGCATTTGTGAAAATTCTATTGCAATATAGAATGGGAAAGTTGGCGTGCGTTTGGACAATTAATAGACACTGGTGTAAATAAAACGGAATAAAAACATCTGTCTTGTCTAAGACAGGAGTCCACCAGACTGGTGCACTATAGTCAATCAGAGCTACAGTAGACCTTTATACAAACAAGCCATTTGCCACATGGGCCTGCCATCATTCACTTTGAACTAGACTGGCAGTCGCAACAGCGCAAATTTAGATCATTAGAGCGCATTCACCAAAAGCCACAAAATACACCTGAATGGATTTCTGCGAATGTGTAAACACCACGGGAGTCTTCTTACATTTGGGAACTTTACAGTTCTATTGATCAAACAATTATGAAGAGGTAGGCTCTCTCTCCCTCAGTTAGGTATATCAACAACAACTAACATTAATGCTACCCAAAGCAAGATGAGCTAAAATCGAACGAAGGAACATTAGATAAACCCTCAAACTTTTTCAACTAGTTGGCCGTCAACATTGCACTGATAGACGATGGGGAATTATAGCCCCCTTGTCCTTCTGCAGCTTGCCTGCCAATGCATGCTTGTCCAAACCAAGCACCCTAACTAACTGGCTAAAGTTAGCTAGCTTGCTGGCTAGCTACTTCCAGACCCAAATGAGAAAACACCTCACTCTGACCATTCTACTTGGCGTAGCAGAGCTGGTTAGGCGGTTTACATGTCATCTAGAGTGTTCTTGACTAACTATGACTTTTTTTGCAGGTGTTGCGAGTTCGTAAATCCATCAGTTGTTCTGCGCTCTGGCACACTGAGACGAGAGTGCTCTGAAATCAGAGTAACGTTAGATAGCCAGAGTAAATTTGCAAACACAAGAGATATGATATGAAAACAGTCATTCAAGTGTTTGTTAGTTTGTGACACCTGCATCTCTAGCTGTATATAGCCACCAAAAAACGATATGAGGGGTGTCTTGATTCGCACACTTTGTACAAAATAATGAAATGAAGTACTACAGGATAATTCTTAACGTAGCTCTTTATTAGCTAGCTATAACTGGCATGTTCACATATCGCCAACCAGGATCAAACTGACCATGACCTAACCATTTGGGTGGTCTTAACCAATCATAGCATATGGCGGTAAAATGCATCCAATTACAATTCAGTACGTTTAAACATGAATATTACATCCCCCTTCTTTTAAAACAAAAGAAAAATGTTTCCATATTCTAAGGGTTTCTTTTGAATACATGCTCTGTGGTTTGAACTCAAGGTAAGTAACCATTTATATTGCATACTACACCAACTGAATCAACATAGACTCTGAAACAATAATCCACCATACTGTTACTTTTCAAACAAGTGATTCTCAGCAACTCAGCTTTCAATGTAGAAATAACATCTTAACATTTCAAACAAATACAATACCAAAGCATTTCAAGTGAACTTTCAATAACAAGTTTACAGTCTGAAACTCTTTTAGGGCAGCGATCCGCCTACACCCTTTGACATTTCACAGGTCTAGGACAGCTCTGGGCTTGCTTCTGTGTCAGTCAACAGTTCTTGTGGTGTTGCAGATAAGTATGGTGTATGTTGTGCTGTGTGTGTGTTTAGTCCATCACGTTCTCTTTCAGGGGAACAGTTCATCTCATCAGTGTGTTGTTCTTTTGTGTTCAGTAGGTGACGACGATTGTGGCGGTACACCACTCCTTCTGCGTTGCGGACGTGATATGAACGTTCAGTGTCAGCTGGCTGGATGACGACTGCTGGCTTCCAGAGGCCATGCTCCTGGATTCTAACTGACTCTCCATCGATCAGTGGTGGCAGTGGTCTAGCTGACCTGTCATAGTATCGCTTTTGTTGTTGTCTCTGTGCACGTTTTTCATGCATTTCCTTGTAGCTGACGACCTCAGGTTGAAGCTGCTGGTTGAAGTGGGGAGGTATTGAGCTAAGTCTGTGGCTCATCAACAGCTGGGCTGGTGATTTTAAGTTGTCAACATGAGTGTTGCAGTATTCAAGGAGACTGAGGTAGGGGTCTCTCGTCTGCTTTTGCTTTATCCATGAGTGATTTAGCAATCTGCACAGATTTTTCAGCAAGGCCATTACTTTGAGGGTAATGCGGGCTTGTGGTGACATGTGTGAACTCCCATGCTTTTGTGAAGGATTCAAACTCATTTGATTTGTAACAGGGCCCATTGTCAGATATTAAAGTCTCTACAATGACAATGACATGCCTGGCAAAGGCTGCTTTCAGCTTGTGTATCACAGCTGCAGATGTGGTGCTGTGAAGCTTGTCGAGTTCGAAGTATCTGCTGTAGTAGTCCACTGTTACGATGTAGTCCTCGTTGTTCCAGGTGAACAGATCGGTTGCCACGACCTGCCAAGGTCGGTCTGGGATACAGTGAGGTAACATTGGCTCTTTGGTGTTTGAGGGGTGTCGTTCAAGACAGATGGCGCATTTACCAACAATGTCCTCTATTTGTTTGCACATTCCGGGCCAAAACAAAATGTCCCGTGCTCTCTGTTTGCACTTTTCCATGCCCATGTGTCCAGCATGGATCTTTGTCAAAATCTCTTCTCTGAGACTGGTAGGAATAATGATTCTCTCCTTTGAAAATTATTCCGTTGATCTGTGATAGTTCATCACGATGGTTCCAGAATTCTGAGATGCTCTGAGGGCATTTTCTCCTCTCCTCAGGCTATCCATCCTGTATGACTTTCCTCAGCAGTGTGAGTTGTGAGTCCTTTTCTGTTTCTGCTTGGATCTCCTTCAGTTTTGTGTCACTAACTGGTAAGTTACTGTACACAGTGTGCACTTGCGAGTTCATGCCTTCACTGAGGCTGCTGTCCTTATAGGTAAGAAACTTCCTGAAGAGTGTGTCTGCGACAGGGATGTCTTTGCCTGGACGGTGAGTGATTGTGAAGTCGTATTTTTGTGGTTGAAGGATCATTCTCTGTAGCCTTGGCGGGGCTGCGGCTAGTGGTTTCCTTATAATTGACTCAAGGGGCTTGTGGTCGGATTCCACAATGACTTGTTGTCCATATATGTACTGATGGAAACGTTTACATCCGGACAGAATGGCGTAGAGCTCCTTTTCGATTTGAGCGTAGTTTACTCTCACAGTCTGTGAGAGATTTGGAAGCATAGCCGATGGGCTTTCCTTCTTGCAGTAGCACTGCACCCAGTCCATACTTCGACGCGTCCACTTGGAGTCTGAGCTCTTTGTCGGGGTCGTAGTAGGCAAGGATTGGTCCTAGTTCTCTTGTGATCAAGTCTTTCACATTCTGGAACGCAA
Source organism: Oncorhynchus clarkii lewisi (assembly GCF_045791955.1). Taxonomy (NCBI): domain Eukaryota; kingdom Metazoa; phylum Chordata; class Actinopteri; order Salmoniformes; family Salmonidae; genus Oncorhynchus; species Oncorhynchus clarkii. The sequence continues at coordinate 15,182,554 of NC_092160.1, read as the reverse complement.
TGCAGTGTTGCTTGTCCCAGAGAAACTCACTGGACTGCTTTAGCAGTTGACGCCGGGGTGCATTAGCATTGGAGAGGCTGGGTGCGAACTTGGCTAAGTAGTTGACCATGCCAAGCACTGTTTCCAGCTCTGCACGGTCCTTTGGTGGCTCTATTTCTTTTATGGCTAAGATCTACTATGGATCTGGCTTGATTCCAGTCGCTGTGAGAAGATGTCCGAAGTAGCTGACCTCTGTAGCGCCGACTGTGCTCTTCTCAGGGTTGAGCCGGACTCCTCTCTCGCGGGACCTTTGCAGCATCGCGCGGCGGTTTCGGTCATGCTCCTCTTTGGTTCGACCATAGACAAGGATGTCATCCACAATGGCCACAACTCCGTTGAGGCCTTCGTACACTTTGTCGATCTTTCGCTGAAACTCGTCTTGGGCTGAGATAATCCCAAAAAGCAGGCGACGGAACCTGTAGCTTCCAAACGGTGTGTTGAATGTTGTGAGCTTAGATGACTCTTCTGTGAGCTTGATAGCCGGTTCTGTAACAGTCAGTTCTGTAATTCAGTATGTTTACACATATGAATATTACAAGGGGGAAAAGCCAGTCACTCACCCACTACTCCAATGGCATGACATCCTCATAGCAGCTAGCTAGCTAAAGTTAGGCTCTGTGTTTTTAGCTTGCTACATAAATAGATACACTAACCTATTAGCCACATTATGTCTGACTTGTGACCATCGCCCTTGCTAGTTTGATTATATTGCCATTCCCAGCCTTAGTTACATTCGTCCGTTTTTGCCCAAAATATTGAGTCATTGAATCTGAACAAGTGCATCCTGAATGGAGGCAGCAAACAATGTACCTGGCCACCTGTGATTTACAACCAGATAGAAATATTTTTTGGACTACCCAGAAATGTATTGGTGAATTATATTAATCGTTCATTGAACTGCATCCATCTATTCTGCCAACAATGCCTTAGTGTATGTTATGTATCATTGAGAACCTAGAACCTATTTTTAAAACCGCTTTTAAACTTGGTTTTGTAGCATAAACTGGGAATTGTATATTTTTTAAATGATATTATGATTGTCTGTTTGTTTCATATCTGCAAAGTAGTTAAAACGCTGTCAGTTCCACTTTAAACTAGGTCACCGGTTACTTTGTGTGCTAAACGTGAAATGTTTTTTGCAATTAAGTAATAGTTGTAAATGTCAGTTGGGATATGCTTAATGGTTGTGTTTTTGTATTATTATGATTGGGACCTACTGGCTTATTATGTCCAAGTTTAAGGACTGCTTATCTTTAACATCATGCTGTGTGTGACTGCTGTCTTTCCATTGGTCCTACGCAGTGGTGTAGTGGTGCCAGGAAAAGTGGTTAAACTCTAATTTTGCCCAAAAGTTCCCAAAAGGCCTGCCTAGTGTTAAAAATCCTATATTTTCCTATGCGTTTTGCTATAGATTTGTCTGATTTTCACTCTCAAAATCAACTTCTTTTAATAAAAAAAAATTAAAAACAATTTTATGGTCTAAGTCCACAACAATGCTTAAACCACATCAATCTAATTGGTTGGGCCTATCAGGGCCTGGCTCCCCAGTGGGTGGGCCTCTTGTCCACCCAGGCCCATCGATGTCTATGCCCCTGATGCAAAAAGCAAATTATGACAATTACGCATCATAAATAGCCTACTAACCAACACTTCGGACTAAACTTTTTCAATGCCTGATTTGCATACCCATTGTTGCCTTAGTTAGCAGTTACTGGTAGATCTCATAAATTGAAACGTCTTTCCTACCCTACCGGCTACCGATGTCATTCTGTGAGCTGCTCCATGCCAAAACCAGTTGAGAGCTGCACGCTCTTGCTGCCTGCAGATTATATTCCGTTGAAACTAGGCTGTGTGCACGTAAATATATTTCACGTGCTTTGCGATTGTATAGGCTACTTTGGCCATGATTTCTCTATCGCACGACATAATTGATACAGTTGAATTCGGAAGTTTACATACACCTTAGCCAAATATATTTAAACTCAGTTTTTCACAATTCCTGACATTTAATCCAAGTAAAACTTCCTTGTCTTAGGTCAGTTAGGATCACCACTTCATTTTAAGAATGTGAAATGTCAGAATAATAGTAGAGAGGATGATTTATTTCATCACATTCCCAGTGGGTCAGAAGTTTACATACACTCAATTAGTATTTGGCAGGATTGCCTTTAAATTGTTTAACTTGGGTCAAACGTTTAGGGTAGCCTTCCACAAGCTTCCCACAATAAGTTGGGTGAATTTTGACTCATTCCTCCTGACAGAGAGGGTGTAACTGAGTCAGGTTTGTAGGCGTCCTTTCACGCACACGCTTTTTCAGTTCTGCCCACAAATTGAGGTCAGGGGTTTGTGATGGCCACTCCAATACCTTGACTTTGTTATCCTTAAGCCATTTTGCCACAACTTTGGAAGTATACTTGGGGTCATTGTCCATTTGGAAGACCCATTTGTGACCAAGCTTTAACTTCCTGACTGATGTCTTGAGATGTTGCTTCAATATATCCACATAATTTTCCTCCCTCATGATGCCATCTATTTTGTGAAGTGCACCAGTCCCTCCAGCAGCAAAGCACCCCCACAACATGATGCTGCCACCCCCGTGCTTCACAGTTGGGATGGTGTTCTTCAGCTTGCAAGACTCCCCCTTTTTCCTCCAAACATAACGATGGTCATTATGGCCAAACAGTTCTATTTTTGTTTCATCAGACCAGAGGACATTTCTCTAAAAGGTACGATCTTTTTCCCCATTTGCAGTTGCAAACTGTAGCCTGGCTTTTTTTATGGTGGTTTTGGAGCAGTGGCTTCTTCCTTGCTGAGCAACTTTTCAGGTTATGTCGATATAGGACTCGTTTTACTGTGGATATAAATACTTTTGTACCTGTTTCCTCCAGCATCTTCACAAGGTCCTTTGCTGTTGTTCTGGGATTGATTGCACTTTTCGCACCAAAGTACGTTCATCTCTAGGAGACAGAACGCTCCACTACACTACTTTGATACCCATCAATAGGTATTAAGAAGCGAGTATAAAAATGCCCACTGAAAAAAATGTGGGTTTACAGTTTATGCCTGCTTGTACCTTCCACTACTCCACTGGCCCTTTGTGTTTGAGAAAAAGTGCACCCTCCTACAAGCTGGTATTATGGTTGCTGTCCTTTCAGAATCACAAACCTGTCACACACTGAAGGCCTATAGGTTCGCCGCTGTACTAACCTGTCACACACTGAAGGCCTGTAGTTCGCCTCAGCGCAAACATGGCTCTAATAGATATAAAGGCTGTTAAGATATAAATTTTCAATAAAGGACTGTATACATTTGGCCTGGTGAAGTGGTTTAATGCACTGACTAGATGGAAGCTGATAATTATGAGTTTTTTGCTCCACTGGTCTCAGCTGGTCTCACGATGAAATTACAAGTCCTCACTGTTGACACTAGCATGGTATCAGGTTACTAGTACTGTATCTCTGTTGACAGTAGCATGTATCAGGCTACTAGTATCTCAGTTGACACTAGCCTGATTATGATGTCTGATATTGGTGATACAGTTTGTGCTGGGCCGGGGTCCAATGTCAAAGTGCACAGGTCAACGTTTACTGAGGAGGAGGACCGAAAGCAACAAGGGTTAAGACATACTAGAGCAAAAAAGATGGGCAGGTGATTACCCCCTTTCACATAGGAGAACAGAACTGACAAAACAATATGGAGCTGATATACTGTTAAATCAACGGCCATTCATTCTTCTATTTCCAGGCATAATCGTAATCACAGATTGATGGAGTGGACTGCACTGATCTGTCCTTTATAAAGCATGTATTTGTGTCTAGTGTAGATCCCTAACTAGACCATCATGCCACCACACAGAGCGGGTATTCCCAGGTGGCCAATGGGCTAGTGCAGCAAATAGCCCATCTGAAAAGACGCCAAACAACATCTTGATCGTGTGGATTGAAAGCAGCTGTAACAGGACAGGGCAGTTTCCTAATAAATTGTTAAGGGGACTCTTCTATGTATGGTGGTGAAGGGCAGCTGAGTGTCGATGCTGTTTCCTCTGGGGAAACGTTGAAACGCCTCCTGCTGCCTAGACAACACTACTTTCAGCAAACAGGCAGGAGGGTAATCAAATAGTAATCTTCCCTTTATAGTGCACTACTTATGACTAGGGCCTATAGGGCTTGGGTCAAAAGTAGGGCATTGTGTAGAGAAAAGGATACCATTTGGGACACAGATTTGTACTGAGGATTTGGGATAACAAGCCCACTGATGACCAATATGTTCATGCGCAGCACCATTAAATGTAATGACAAAATATTAGCTTATTTTTATGACAATCACTTTGTTGTCATGGGGGAAACATTGTCTGGACTGCATTTTGCTTCTCCACACAAATGTATGCTGGGCACACAGCTACACTCTACATGATTTATGATCACACTATTTCACACATTACAAGACAAGTAGACGCATCGCTGGCACTATTTCTTCTGCATGCTGACGGAAATACTGTGAGGAATACTGCCACTAAACCTGACAGGAAAATTAATCAAATGAAGCCAAGAAAGTTAAAGTCATCACAATCTGTGATGTGAATTTATGCCATGTCTTTCTAAAATGTTTGTTCACAAACTGGAACCGTATTCATAGTGTTTCAGAGTAGGAGTGCCGATCTAGGATCAGGTCTCCCCCTGTCCATGTAATGTTATGAATTATGACCTAAAATGATAAACTTATCATAGATCAGCACTCCTACTCTGAGACACTTTATGAATACAGGCCCTGAGCTTGTTTTGTCATACTTAATGAAGCCAAGAGATATTCCCTACCCCCAAGGCCGGGTCGAAGACGATTATCATAGCCATCTAGAAGTCTGTCAAGGATCCGTGTGAAGAGAGTGATATTGTTCTTGAAGGCATCTGTTGTAGGATCAGCAATCACTGGCCTGGGAGACAGACAAGTCAGATTGATGAGGATTTTGCATAGTTATACCGGAGGGAATGAAAGAGGAGATAAAGTCAAAAGATAAAAGAACACACTCCCCCTTTCCCAAGCACCCTCCCAGATGACCCAGTTATGAGCTGAACATTTGTGTGCCATCTGATCTGGGAGCAAAAACGCAATTGAATATGCAAATGTCATCAGAGCTGTATATTCATGAATCTAATAATCAGAAGAGGCATAAATTCATTAAATGTGCTCTCATTGCATGTGATTGATGTGGATAATTACTTGGTTAATCAATTGACTGATATATTGGTTCCTTGATTGAATGTATACTAATATCAGTCTACAAGCTATATTCATGAGGGCTCTTGATACAGTGACCTAAGTGCAATGTGCCAAAAATGCTGGAACCATGAGACTTACTGGTCAATTTGAGAATTACACTACCTTACTAAAATAAGCTGTGTTATAAACTGAGGCTATAGACACAGTATAGGCTATACACTACATATACTGTATGTTGGCCATACAGTACAAAGGTCCCACTTTACAAAGTGTCCCAACACAAACATATGCATTCCTATAGTAGTTACATAGGTAATATTGAGAGAACCGAGTGATCTCATGGAATGTCATTCCTTGAGCATTGAAATCAAGTGCTATTTACATATTAGTGACTCACGCTTAATGGCATCTGAAGTGAGCGCTGCTTTTTCAGACTGAGAGTAGCGACTGTACTTTATCGCCACCCACAGGAACATAATCAGAAAATCACCCACTTCATTAATCTCAAAGCCCCCCACGTCGACAAAGCCTGATTGATGTTCACCATGCTAAATACATAGGCTATTCATAGGTTAGGCTACTAAAACATAGTATCCCTACATTCGGTTATTGTAGTGTACAAAACGAAAGGAATTCAATTCCAAAACCCAGATATAGTGGTATACTTTCAGTCTTCCTGTGTAATGTGACAAAACATAATTGATCAAAAAAATATTTTTCAAGGACTTACCTCGTTTGCAAGAGGAGCGTCAGTGTGAGGCAGATGAGTAGACATTGACAAATGTAGCCTCTATTCCTCATAGCTGCATGTACACCTACACACCAGGGAAGACAATACATAATGGTGCCATAATGGATCAGCTGTTGATTTTGCGTATCTTGTTCTAGGTGTAGGCCTATTTCTACGGGAATATATTCAAATTAACACACAATAAACACAGAGAATAAATACCTAGATACAGTATTACTGGAAATAATTCATTTGAATGCGCGTAGAAAAAAACTAATTACATTTAACATTTACACCATGTTAACTAGGGAGACTGCAATTATAATTCATTGACACAGGCCTAACATGCCTCTGTTGAATAATAATTTCCACTGTCTAACACTAAACATTTAGCGTTGTTCAAAAGAGCGTCTCCTTCTCAACCACCTTTCTAAAATCCCTTGCTCGTGTGCAGAAATGTTTTAGGGGTATCCCCACTGAGATAAACTCTGCATCATATCTAGGCTAGGCTACTTACGATGTATGAGATCAGCGGAGACACAGACAGGAACTCTCATATCTTTCATCACAAAACGACTTTTCATCAGCGAGGAGACTCACCTGGAATGCAGGACGTAGCCTAATTGCAAGCAATTATTCGTACAGAAATTGAGCCATATGTTAAAGTTGAACCCAATGGAACCACTACGATGTGCCGTCTCTCAAGATGGAATGAGCACGCCGCGCGAAAATAACGAGTGATACTTATTATAAATTCAAAGCACCAGTAGATCACAGTTATGGCAAATCATGCACTCTTAATAATTTAATAGCGGATAAATGCATTGTCCTTGATGTCACTGGGTCTTGTTCAGCATGTCATATTTTCCAATTCTGCTTCCAATTTAGTTTACCTCGTGACAGGGGAAAGGCACACACGCTCCGCGACTCTCTCGCTCCCTCCCCCCCTCTTTCGCTACACACACACACACGCATACACACACACACGCATACACACACAAAGGCGGATGCTAAAGATTAATTACTAACTAAGGTTTTATACAGATGTAACAATTTTCCAATTAATTCAAAACCTTTAATTAGTTCGCATTAAGGTTTACCAATATTTGCTTATGCATTTAACATAAATGTTGTTATATTCTTGTTTAACCCACACAACAATAATAGCATAATACATATGTAATAACACAAGGGTGTTGCGTATACTGCGTGGCATTTTATTAAATCTTTATTTCTCTTGTGAAAAAAATGTGCTAAACGATACACTATGAGATGAGCTGTAACCGCCCCTGAGAGAAAACGGCTTAGGAGGAGAAAGACCTTGTTTCTGCAACAAAATTATATATATATATAGACAATCTCAAGGAGGTGGAATTTTGATCCAATTCTAATAGAATTTTCCACATACCAGATCCATATTTCAGAGTAAAGAGGAATGTTGATTCTTCAAAGAAGAAGAAGGGGGAAAATCAATGTGCTTGGGAACCACCTCCGTCTGAACTACACATATTTGCACATGTAAATTATTCATTTATTTCTTGAAATGCATGAATTGCCTCAGTCTATATGATCTATAATACTATTGGATACATACATCGATTATGTCATAACTCCTTAGCTGAGAGACATCCCCCCAAAATACTTATTGTTTCAACAGGGAAAGACATGGTTGCTGTAAAGGGTAAGGAATAAACACACCACCTCTCAATCAATACACTCATAGAAAAAAAAAGATGCTATCTAGAACTAAAAAGGGTTCTTGGGCTGTCCCAATAGGAGAACCCTTTCCACAGAGGGTTCTACCTTGAACCACAAAGGGTTCTGCCTGAAACCAAAAAAAAGTTCTCCCAGAACACTTTTGGAACCGTTTTTTTCTAAGATTGTACTTAGCCAAATCTCACAATTCAACATAGGCGTTGGGGGCAAAATAACTTCCATATAAATACATCCACAGCCAAGTGATTGATGGACAACTGGTCTACTCTCTCGGCAATGGTGTTTCTGCTCAGACTCACATTTAAAAAGAGTTGCCTTTTTTCTGGGCAAACTTTAATCCCTGTCACTACATTTAATGTCATAGAAAAAAAACAAGCACATGCAATTGAGCCAAATCTCACAATTCAACATAGGCGTTGGGGGCAAAATAACTTCCATATAAATACATAGTGACATCCCTGTCACTACATTTAATGTCAACAAGCACATGCAATGAGATAATCTATGTTCAAATGTGTCCATCCATACAGCTATCTAAATTGCACCACACACTCTCTCCCTTCCTTACCCTCTGCCCTTTCTCCCCTCCCATCTGCTGAATAGTTTGCCGCGCTTTCTCCTTGATGCCGCTACTTTCACCATTTCTATGTGTCCTCTCATTATTCCCCCTGTTGGTTACAGCTACATAGTTTGATGGACTGTCAAATGGCCAGCAGACATGTGAGATTTGCTTCCGGGTTCCAAGATTAGGTTGTATTACAGCACATGTTCATTTGTGTAGTAATAGTACTGTGTTAAACTATGATATTACAATAACTGAATTAAAACCTTTAACCTTAGAAATCCATACCCCGCTTTCATCACAAAATCATCAAGGTTTTACCTAAGAAAAGTACAGATGGGCTTCCTTGCTTTCAATGTTAGAGAGCTTGTCCCACCTCCATTAAATGCCAAAGAATGGGACATGTAGCGGCTCTGTGCAAAGGAAGGAAAAGATGTGTCAAGTGTGGAGGGGAACATGATTATGGTGAATGTGGGAACAATGTTAAGGCAACATTTGGTGGATGTCAGGTGCAGAAAGAGGCTAGAGAGGCCCAAAGATATAAAATCACTCATAATGTGGGCAGAACTGAAAAAGCGTGTGCGAGCAAGGAGGCCTACAAATCTGACTCAGTTACACCAGCTCTGTCAGGAGGAATGAGTCAAAATTCACCCAACTTATTGTGGGAAGCTTGTGGAAGGCTACCTGAAACATTTGACCCAAGTTAAACAATTTAAAGGCAATGCTACCAAATACTAGTTGAATGTATGTAAACTTCTGACCCACTGGGAATGTGATGAAAGAAATAAAAGCTTAAATAATTCTCTACTATTATTCTGACATTTCACATTCTTAAAATAAAGTGAAGATCCTAACTGACCTAAAACAGGGAATCTATACTAGGATTAAATGCCAGGAATTGTGAAAAACTGAGGTTAAATGTAGTTGGCTAAGGTGTATGTAAACTTCTGACTTCAACTGTATGTGTGAATGGAATATAATGAATGATTCTACTGTTGGAAGTGATCATTTGGTATACCATGAATTGTGATGCTACTATTCCAGATAGAGTACCATTCATGAAGATGGCACTTTCATGAAGCAGACTTGGAAAAGTTTGGTGATCATTGCTTATAGTCTGTTGGACAGTTGTCTTTAGAGAGGCCGGTTGATGTATGTGCGGTCTCTGCATCCTCTCTGATTTTGAGTGCTGCGAATTTACAGTGCCTTGCGAAAGTATTCGGCCCCCTTGAACTTTGCGACCTTTTGCCACATTTCAGGCTTCAAACATAATAAAACTGTATTTTTTTGTGAAGAATCAACAACAAGTGGGACAATCATGAAGTGGAACGACATTTATTGGATATTTCAAACTTTTTTAACAAATCAAAAACGGAAAAATTGGGCGTGCAAAATTATTCAGCCCCCGTAAGTTAATACTTTGTAGCGCCACCTTTTGCTGCGATTACAGCTGTAAGTCGCTTGGGGTATGTCTCTATCAGTTTTGCACATCGAGAGACTGAAATTTTTTCCCATTCCTCCTTGCAAAACAGCTCGAGCTCAGTGAGGTTGGATGGAGAGCATTTGTGAACAGCAGTTTTCAGTTCTTTCCACAGATTCTCGATTGGATTCAGGTCTGGACTTTGACTTGGCCATTCTAACACCTTTATATGTTGATTTTTGAACCATTCCATAGATTTTGCTTTATGTTTTGGATCATTGTCTTGTTGGAAGACAAATCTCCGTCCCAGTCTCAGGTCTTTTGCAGACTCCATCAGGTTCTCTTCCAGAATGGTCCTGTATTTGGCTCCATCCATCTTCCCATCAATTTTAACCATCTTCCCTGTCCCTGCTGAAGAAAAGCAGGCCCAAACCATGATGCTGCCACCACCATGTTTGACAGTGGGGATGGTGTGTTCAGCTGTGTTGCTTTTACGCCAAACATAACATTTTGCATTGTTGCCAAACAGTTCAATTTTGGTTTCATCTGACCAGAGCACCTTCTTCCACATGTTTGGTGTGTCTCCCAGGTGGCTTGTGGCAAACTTCAAACAACACTTTTTATGGATATCTTTAAGAAATGGCTTTCTTCTTGCCACTCTTCCATAAAGGCCAGATTTGTGCAATATACGACTGATTGTTGTCCTATGGACAGAGTCTCCCACCTCAGCTGTAGATATCTGCAGTTCATCCAGAGTGATCATGGGCCTCTTGGCTGCATCTCTGATCAGTCTTCTCCTTGTATGAGCTGAAAGTTTAGAGGGACGGCCAGGTCTTGGTAGATTTGCAGTGGTCTGATACTCCTTCCATTTTCAATATTATCGCTTGCACAGTGCTCCTTGGGATGTTTAAAGCTTGGGAAATCTTTTTGTATCCAAATCCGGCTTTAAACTTCTTCACAACAGTATCTCGGACCTGCCTGGTGTGTTCCTTGTTCTTCATGATGCTCTCTGCGCTTTTAACGGACCTCTGAGACTATCACAGTGCAGGTGCATTTATACGGAGACTTGATTACACACAGGTGGATTGTATTTATCATCATTAGTCATTTAGGTCAACATTGGATCATTCAGAGATCCTCACTGAACTTCTGGAGAGAGTTTGCTGCACTGAAAGTAAAGGGGCTGAATAATTTTGCACGCCCAATTTTTCAGTTTTTGATTTGTTAAAAAGGTTTGAAATATCCAATAAATGTCGTTCCCCTTCATGATTGTGTCCCACTTGTTGTTGATTCTTCACAAAAAAATACAGTTTTATATCTTTATGTTTGAAGCCTGAAATGTGGCAAAAGGTCGCAAAGTTCAAGGGGGCCGAATACTTTCGCAAGGCACTGTATATGTATTGGTGCATTTAAATAAACATCTGTATATGCCTTACTAGTGGAAGCAGGGGAGATGCCTTTGAATATACGGCGTAAAAACATTTCATTCGCTTATTGCGTTAGGTTGAAAGGCTGTGAGATTGAGCATCCCACTGCTACTGTTCTAGATGACTGTTGGGAATATACTAGTAGACAATGTGGGGGTTTTGGTTGGACAGTTGTAAAGCTTGCTGATGAGAGGGGTTTGAGAGAGTTGGAGGTTGGCCCTTCTGTGGTGATAGGGGATGTTCCTCCATGATTGCTCCCAGATCCTTTTGTTGATCAAACCTTGGTTGAGAGAAGGAAAGATTGGTTAGAAATCAGCAATATAGGAAAAATGGTGGACAAGTTTTTCACAGATGAATCCAAGGATGTGCATATTTGTAGATGACTAACAGATGAACTGTCAGTATTCTCAGTTGAACTGTTGGTGATAGTAATTGCCCTCAAGTAGGTGGAGGACGTACAACCTGTTAGAATTATAGTATGCTCAGATTTTCCGTCTGTATTGAATAGTTTATCATCTGGTAAATCTAATAGGAGTGACCTACTATTGGACGTATTAATGTTATTATGTATAATTGAAAAACTGTTGGGTCCCAGCCAGTGGTACTCAAGTAGTACTTTAAAGTAGTTTTACTTAAGTCGTTTTTGGGTGTATCTGTACTTTACTATTTATATTTTTGCCAACTTACTTCACTACATTCCTAAAGAAAATACTGTACTTTTTTACTCCATACATTTTCCATGACACCCAAAAGTACTTGTTACATTTTGACAGGAAAATTGTCCAATTCACACACTTATCTAGAAAACATCCCGGACATCCCTACTGCCTCTGGTCTGTAAGATTATTAAACACAAATGCTTTGTTTGTAAATTATGGCTGAGTGTTGGAGTGTGCTCCTGGCTATCCGCCAATAAAAATAATATTGTGCCATCTAGTTTGTTTAATATAAAGAATTTGAAATGATTTATACTTTTAGTACGTTTTAGCAATACCATTTACTTTGATACTTAAGTATATTTAAAACCAAACACTTTTAGACTTTTACTCAAGTAGTATTTTACTGGGTGACATTCACTTTTACCTGAGTCATTTTCTATTAGGGTATCTTTACTTTTACTAAAGTATGACAATTGAGTACTATTTCCACCACTGGTCCCAGCACATTCGGGTGTGGAAGGGAATTAAATTGTAGACCAGTTAGCCAAAAGAGCTTTGAAATGAGATATGATTGATTTAATGTTCCACTGGGTAGAGGTGAGGCCAAATGTAAGATCAAAGCCACTTTGATAGATGTGTGGAAGAAAAGATGGGACTCTGAGCCCTCCAAAGAGAGGTTGTTGGATCAAGATTCAAACTCGTTGGCAAGCATGTGAATGGTTTGTGTCTGGAGGGTATGGTCGATGAAACGGTGGAGGATGTGTTGTTATATTGTTGTAAGTATTTTAAAGGGAGGAAAAGATTGGGGGGGGGGGGGGGGGGTCAATGAGATTGGATGGGGTTGGGGGGGGGGGGTTGAAAGGGATTTTGGGGATGGGGAGGATCTATTAGAAGTTAGTACAGCTCTTTTTTTATTTTCTCAGAAGTACTGAGTTTGGTAGGAGGATTTAGAAATGTTGTAAACCGTGAATGACCACACTCTCCAGCACAGTAGGTGGCGGCATGCAGCTTTAACGTTTATTTGCGGACCGCCATTATGTCATAGAAGAAGAAGACACACACACACACACACACACACAAATTAGGGAAAACAAACATTCTTTCCCATTGATCCCCATTGTAAAAGAGACAACTTCGTAATCTATTTTTAGTTACACAGAAATAAGAAAGCATGCCAAAAAGCTGCTGTATTGTTCAAACTGCATGTAACTAGGTCAAACATTCCAACCTAAGGTTCACAATGCACCCATGTAGGGAAATAGAGCCTGCGAGAAGAGCCCTGTGGCTTTTGGCTATACGATGTGGGAGAGTGGGAATTGTTGGGACTCAGTGTTCACGAAGGCTACACGTAGCTGTGTGTGTGGAAAACATTTCATCACAGGAAAGACTTAACTTGTTTAGTATAGTCTGTTTGTAACTCCATTAAGTACTTGTAGCTGTATAGTTTGTGTTGTTGGTCAGGTGGCTTCTAGCGCCTTCATGAAAAGGGTCATGCGGGTAGCCATACAATATTAAGTTTTTCTAAGTAGTGTGAACGCTTGGGAGCAGGCAATGTTGAAAAGTAATCTTTACACATGTTGTACTTTTCTTAAATTGAGTTTTGTAATTAACCAAAACAAGCAGACAACTAAAAAATAAAGTATTTGAAAAAGGTCACATTTTTGCTGTGATCCAATGGGGTAACCGAGGTAACCAGAGGGGGCCATGCCATTCTCTAATAAAGACTGTGGGACTATCGATGATGACGGTGATGACAGCGTCCTCTGCTGGAGACACATTACTGTAACTCAACAGATCACTTCCCATGTTTGTTTTGTATTTTTATATAAAATGGTCTTTACTCTCAATAGTTATTATCTAAATTGTTTCTCATAATATAGGTATAATATATCATTTGTGAGGGGAAGATTGCAATGTTACCAGCCAAGATATGGTGCATTCAAAATAGACGAATTACACATATTCTCCTTACGTAATGATATTGGGCATTCATGCATTTACGTTATTATAAAATGGCAAGATTAGATATTACAGTAATTGTATCTAAACTATACATGCTGGAAATATGAGGAAAATGTATAACAAAGGCAATTGACATCAATCAGTGATTTATGAGAACATAAATTATACACTTAAATCAGCCGTACATTATCATAATTTTGGTCAGCTGATCCCACACATGTTGCTGGAACTGCCAGACCTGTCTCACGCCTTGTTGCCTCGGCAACAAGCCTTGCAGAATACAGATGAAGAGGCTGTCGAGGGTCTGTGACACCGATAAAGACCACACTGCTCCATGGAGGAAAAGACAAACCGTGTTACATCTTTACAGGTAGCAAGGACTGTGTGTGTGTGTGTGTGTTTATGTATGAGTGAGAGGGAGCGAGGGTGCGAGAGAACAACAATGAGAGAGATAGAGAGGTTACAAGGCTAATGGGTTCAATGAATTATGTATAATTGCTCAATTTGTTACAAAATCGGCTTATTAATTCAATGTACTTTTGTAGCTAGCTATATTATTACCATAATGTTACAGGATGCTCTCTGATGTAATACAGTCATTTCTCACCATTTATTTTCTCATTTTCCGACTATAAGATTCCTCTGATAAGAAAAAAAAGTGCTGTGTTTAGACAGTCAGCACAATTCTGATCTTTCTTCCACTAATTGGTATTTTGACCAATGACAGATCTTTTTCCGAGCTTATCTGATTGGTCAAAAGACCAATTAGTGGGGAAAAAAATGTCTTTGGGCTGCCCGTCTAAACGCAGCCAAGTAAGACATTCTCTACTGAGGGTTGTCTGAGAACAGTCTCAGAAATGGTCATTAGATAGATGTTCTCTGTCAAGATAATTAAGAATAGTTTGGTCATTTTGTAACCAGTAATTAGACTTATTATCCCTGTCGATCACTGAAGGATTTGCTTTAGGAGGTCATAAAGGCAGTAGTGATGTCCACACTCTTGGAAAAACATTCTACCTTTCATAAAGGATTCTATGGCTTGTCCCTGTAGAACCCTTTCCAGGTAGAACCTGTTCACCCAACAGAGAACGCTTTAAGAACCCGTACTTCCATAGAGAAACCTTCTCTGATGAGAAAGGTTATATGTAGGTTATATGTACAATAATGACATTTGACATACAGGTGAGGGATAAAGTATATTGAAAGCAGGTGATTCCACACAGGTGTGGTTCCTGAGTTAATTAAGCAATTAAAAACCCATCATTACTTAGGATCATGTATAAAAATGCTGGGCAGGCCATTATTTTGGTTACCATGGCTATGCCCCCATAGGATGACAATGCCCCCATTCACAGGGCCCTGAATAGTTTGTTGAGAAATCAAACGATGTAAGCCATACGCCATGCCCTATATTGGTCACCAGATCTCAACCCAATTGAAAAAAATTCTGGAGCGACGCCTGAGACAGCGTTTTCCACCAATATCAACAAAACCCCAAATTATGTCATTTCTCGTGGAAGAATGGTGTGGCATCCCTCCAATAGAGTTCCAGATACTTGCAGTAGATTCTACATGTCAAGGTGTATTGAAGTGGTTCTGGCTCGTGTTGGCCCAACGCCCTATTAAGATGCATTATGTTGGTGGTGGTGGTGGTTGGGGGGGGGGGGGGGGGGGGTATTTTGGCAGTTACAGTACCTTGTTATTCTGTTGTTATTCTGTTAAACATTTTGCAATATTTAATAAATGCATATGATTAGTGTGCCCTGACCGAGATGGTAACATGAACTCAGTCGTGCTTCACAAACGCATTGCTTTTCCTCAGTTGCAGGTGTTGCTTATTGCACTCCAATTAAGTATGCACTCTAGGAGGAATAAATACATTCATTAATTAAAACGGGTTACACACCTACATGGATAGGTCTCGCTGAAATAATGATGTTTAAATAATGAAACATGTTTTGCACATAATTAGAAATAATGGAGGTGTAGCTTTTGAGTTGTTTGCTCAAGTGTAATGGCAACCCCAAATGCTTCCCCTGATATGAAACAACTGAATGATGAGGCACAAAATGGATTACTTATAGACGCAACTAGGGAACAGGCTTGGCACATGCCTGAAAATGACACTCCCAAACTTTCATATTTCACCCCACTTGGATTTTCAGGTGAAATCATGAAATGATAAATCCATACAGAAACATCTTCTGTATAATTTTACGCTTCTCTCCTCCAGTCTTATGTAATTCCACAGATGAATCATACACATGTGAATTAACCTCTACGGGATCGGTGTCCACCCACCCCCCCAAACTTCAAAGTGTTTCCTTTCAAATGGTATCAATAATATGCATATCCTTGCTTCAGGTCCTGAGCTACAGGCAGTTAGATTTGGGTATGTCATTTTAGGCAAAAATGGGGGAAAAAAAGGGTCCAATCCTTAAGAGGATTCCATTGACGCACCTACGAGTCAATCGAATGAACATTAAGAAATCCCCATCAAAATTGGACTTTTAGAAGTTTGAGAATAACCTAAATATATGAACAACAAGGGAAAGTGTATGGATGTGTGTGAACTTGTTAGGTGTCCAAGAACCGCAGGTTCCCTAGCCCTCTCTTGACCTTGAATCAATCTAGGAATATTCCCTAATCCATGGGTCTCCAACCTTTCATAGCAATTAAAGATGTCGCAAGCTACTCATATAGCTTTGAAATAGGACCATTATTTTCTTCTCCTTTAACTCTTCCCTGGGTCCTTAGTGTATAAGATGTGTATTTTCTGTCAATATACTTGACAAAATAATGGTTAATAAACAGCTCTAATGGGGCCCCATAAAATTGCCTTTTATATTTTTCCTGGTTTTAGATTTTCATTCTATTTTCAATTATTCATAGAGAAACAACAAAAATTGATGTTCTGAGCCCATGTCAGCGCTTAAATCATATCAGAAGACCATTTGAGGTGTGAAAAAACTGTAAGTGTAATTTCCCTTTAATTACTCATTAAGCAAGAAAGAAACGTGTCTGTCTGGTGATGTTTCTGCTGTTAAGCCTGCTGCTGCAGCATGTCATAGCAGAGTTTGCAATGGCCACACAATTGGGACAAATAATCCTAATATCTTTCAGGTAAGTCTATTTGCAGTTAACATAAGTTTTGGGGAAAGTCTTTCTGGTCTACCCACAATACTGTTATCATTAGCATAACTGGCTACATACAGAGTGATAGACAAATGTGTGCACCAAAACAGACAGGCATCCATATTGCTGAATTAATTGGCAGATATTGTTTTACGTTTGGCTTTTTAAACCAATATTGTCAATAGTGGCTAACCAGGGATGGGATAATGTCAATGTGGCTTTGTTGGATAGTAGCCGGAAGCTTTATGTTTGACAGTTTTTGATGGAACACATTTTTTTAATGTCCTTTTAGAATTGCTTGGATAGCTACTCATAGATGGGCTGCGAGCTACTGTTATAGCTTGCGATCTACCGGTGTGAAACCCCCATACTTTAAGTAGTACTAAGTTGTTTTTTTTTGGTATCTACTTTACTATTTGACAACTTTTTACTTTTACTCCACTACATTTCTAAAGAAAATAATGTACTTTTTACTCCATACATTTTCCCTGACACAAAAAAGTACTCGTTACATTTTGAATGCTTAGAAGGACAGGAAAATGGTCCAATTCACACACTTATCAAGAGAACATCCCTGGTCGTCCCTACTGCTTCTGATCTGGCAGACTCACTAAACACAAATGCTTTGTTTGTAAATTGTGTCTGAGTGTTGAACTGTGCCCCTGGCTATCTGTAAAATTAAATAAAAACTAGAAAATCTGGTTTGCTTAATACAAGTAATTTTAAATGATTTATACCTTTACTTTTGATACTTAAGTACATTTAAATACTTTGACTTACTCTAGTAGTTTTTTACTGGGTGACTTTTACTTGAGTCACTTTCTTTTAAGGTATCTTTTACTTAAGTATGAAAATTGGGTACTTTTTCCACCACTGGAGACCCCTGCCCTAGTCACTTCAGGGGTCACAAACTATCAAAATACATCTGAGTTTCGATTGTCTATTTCACCTGAAACTTTACATTTTTCTAAGAGAACAATGCACAATTCTCCTTTCTTAGGTTAGACAGCAAGACGTATTACCGAGAAAATTCTGACTGTATAAAAGCTTGATAAGACTTCATAATGACCACTCCCACATTATTTTAAGATTCTGGTGTAACATCATTAAATGTCAGCAAGGGGGCATATCACTAAACATATTTAAAGCAGGACAGACTAGTGTACTGACCTAAATGATATGCCTTTTTATGTACCAGGGGGAGAAGCGAGGAGGATGTGTGTTGATATTGGCAGAGGTAGGAAACAAGGTAGGATTCCAATAATTTAAAGTAAATGAAATATAACCTTTGATTATGAAAACGTATAACGGTCTTACCATAACCCCCCAAAATAAATGGACTACATGACCAGTCAAAACTGTTCTGGGTCAAGAAAAAAAATGCCAAGACTGTACTCAGACACAATACTCCGCTAATTGAGAAATGTTCTCATTTCACTCCCGTTTGGGGTTGTTGTCAAGTTGCTTACACATCATTGACTGCTGTGACATGCTAACCAGTGAGATGTGAGTAAAATTGGGATAGCAGCAGCAGGACATAACAAGCATGAGTCAGAGCCCCTCAGCTTATTGCCTGGCACTTGTCAATGACAAGCCCTCGGCCAACCATCTATGAAGTCATTTTTCTTAATTATGCTTTAATTGCTTTGTCAAATTACCTCTCAAGTCGAGCACCAACAAACTGTTCATGTTATTTACAGACAATATATTATTAAATTAAGGCCAGGGCTGTCACTGCATTTACTAACATTTTAGCCATAAGGGTTAAGAAGTCCAAAAAGAGAGAGAACTACCTGAGCAAGGGGTGAGGTTTGAGGACCATGACTGAAGTTGTACTAATATGGATGCCATTAAACATTTATACCAAGAGATTCACAGATTTTCTTTTGTGCACCACAGTAAGCCTTTTTACCAAATAGGGTGAAGACATGTGGCTGGGAAAATGACAGCCTAATGACTGACCACATAACATGAATTACTTTAACATTATAGAAAGAGAAGATCAAGAAACCAGACCCATCAATGTCACATTATGCACTCTGTTTATTTGGCTGATGTCACTTCCTCTCAGAAGGCCTAGAATGGGCACCTGCACTATGTCACAATTTCAACATGTTAGTCTTGCATAGCCAATTGCAAGGGTAAATATTCTCTTGACTACAAAACACACAACGTCAGTATTTTGTACAAAGACATTCAGTCATTGTTGTGAGTATGTACAGTCAGGAGGAGTTCACCATTTTGTGTAAGGGTTAACCTCTTGGAAAGAAGTAACAATGCCTTTATTCCACCTACGTGTATGCCATCCCAATCCCTCTCGCAGTTTTATTCCTCGCCTGGGCTTGGTTCTGGAGGCAGTCCAAGGAGCATTTATGGATATTTGCTCACATAACTGCTTGTACAATGAAAAAAATATCTCCAGTTATTCTCAGAGACAAATACTTACATTGCTAAGTCAATTACAAATCTGATTCTCTTCCAGTGGCAGTAGATAGGAATAGGCTTATCTAGGTCTGTGAAATCATCCCTAAAACAAAGACAAAGCTCAGCATCTGAGTCCAGTATGACAGACATGTTCAAATTGGTGGAGGAAGCCTAATGTGATTTCCAAGCTGAAATGATGCTTGCCACATAAGAACACAAACCAAGTCTTTTGTGTAAAACACAATTACACTGAAAAGTAATCGCACATTGACTTGAAAGTACATTGCTTTTATAACTAGCTTATGTACCATCAATTGATCTACTGACCTTCAGGACCATGTCTGAGAATATCTTTAGGGGCCACATTTATTCAACCATTGGGCTTAAGCGGTGGACAGATTAGGCCTGGGTTTGCGGTGAGTTAACAAATCATATCCGCAGGTCTTCTAAGCAGTCTCATTTAGATATTCAAGATGTAGACCAAACATACTGAGGGCCTGTACGAATAAAAGTGATGTCGATGCGTTCCTTTATTGGGCCTGCATAATGACCTCCCTCCCCCTCTGCTGTACTGTGGCTGAACACCCAGGGGGATGCTTTTGTATCAGACGTAACCAGTCAACCACATCCTCTGCAAGAGCTCTCTGCATATATACACTAGACTCGCTACACTTGTTTCGCTGCTCCCACACAGCAACCAGGAGCTCTTTAGGTAAGACCCAACTTTCATTAGCCGGCCGCAGTCTAGCCTGAAATTATTTCAACAAGCAAGGCGAACTGCCCGTGACACCTGATCAATCACTAGGCAAGGTGTTTTATTGAGAGAAAATACTGGGGACAGCTGGGGAAAAGAACACACAAAATGCCTCAAGACACACCATTCCACCGGTTGTGAACAAGTTCCTTAAAGAGTGTGTGTGTTGTACGTGGATGTGTGATTGTGTGTGTGTGTGTAGTTGGGAGTGCAGAATCAATTTCACACGAGTGCATCAAGGAGACATGAGGCTGAGGCAGACATATTGAGCTGTCTATCAGCCTCTTTTGAGCCCCATCTGCAGGAACTTAATGCACTGTCAACAGTGACTGAGGGGCCAACTATGTAAGACCTATCTGGGTGATAGCCATTAGCAGGAAACCAGGCATTAGGAACGTCACTAACCATGCCTCTGCAGATGACATCCCCTCAGCTGATAACGAGAGCTGAGCTGTCCTCAGGGAGACAGCAGTATACTTTTACTATAAGAGAGGTTGCATAGATGCCATGGACATAGCACATTTAGGACTGAGAAATGTGGAACTTTGTACCTTATCAGTGGAAAGCTATCCAAAGTTGGTATAGGACCCTAAAGACCCTCAGCACTCAAGGCTAATGCACTAGGAAACACCCAGAGAGAATTGCATAGTCACTATACACGTTCCTCCCGATCTCTCAAGTCCCTAACCAACATAATTTGTGGTCTCTGATGGACTCATAGTTGCAATCTACACCAATGTAACAAATTATGATATGGGGAATGACCCTTCCTCTGACCTCATGGACAATAACAGGTGCCGTACACGAAAGGCCCATGAAAACCCTCAATCAGGCCCCCACATATGCAAAGAAATTAACATCCCTGAACTCAGAGGAAATGTTCCCAAAACACCAGATTCCTACAATATATTCCTTTGTGAGTTATCAATATTCTTATTTCATGTTTAATGAATACATTAATACACTGTTCCAGAAACAGACTACGTAAAATAAAAACACATGATTTCATAGTTGAACATTCAACCAAAGACTCCCGAGAATGTTGTTGGAGGGAATGTACTCAGAATATTGAACTAATAGGGCTTAGAGGAACCTTATCCCCTGGAAATGTTGTTTGTAGGGTACTGAGCAAAGTAGGCCAGCATGTATGGTAACCTCATTCTACGCTTATTAACAAAGCTTGGTCGAGGTTCGCTGTACAGGCTTGGTACCAGAACAAATGACAACATACTGATAAACACCAGTAGATATCTGGGTAATGGAGAAAATACATCCCAAATCTGCTTGTCAATGCATCGCTGTTCTTCTTGACACCTTGTGACTTGTAGTGTGTCCGGCTCACCCTCAGCGATATTGTGACTCCTAATCCTTTGTCATTGTAACAACGCCTGCTAAGACTAGAGGGATCTATTAGCCGTTTTCGCTAAGATCAGTAATGACTGTATTTTGCGTCAGTGACGGTACTTATTAACATTAAAACTAACCAATCCATCAAACCATTACTGTATTGCATATTGAACATGGCCACTCAGGGTATGGCCTAGTTGTGATTTGTTTGATTCAGGCGTATTTGGAATGGTTGTTTTACCATGCGCATTCTCAGAAGCCCTCTAGAAAATGAAACAAACAGATGTTCTGAGATTAGTATTCCTAGGTGTAATTATTTAAGGCTCTTGTCCAGCATGTTTGGTTTCCTTGTCATGTCATCTTTCGTTTCTCCAAAGCTCTGATAGGATTCAAGAGAACCCATTGTTGTTATCCCGTCACTATACAGTGTGTAGAAAATGATTCCCAAGATCACCCCTAGACGAGCTAGAAACTAGATTTGGCCTCGAAATTTGGCCTCCATAGTGTCTTTGGACAAGTAAACCACCCAGTAGACCATGTTGAAGGCTCCGAAGGACACTGGGAACAGGATGCGAGCGTACTTATCGATTTTACTGGTCCCGCCCATACCGGTGGTGGTCGGCTGGGAGCATGGCGACTGCTTGGGCTCATTTTTACCCATCAGTTGAATGTGCTCCAATCTAGGTCCTAGGAGGTCCTGGAGGGAGGAGTCAGCAGTGGGCTGGCTCTGATTGGCTGGTATTGTCGGGGTGGTGGGTGGAGCCGGGGGCGTGTTCTTGACGGACAGGGTGGTGAAGGTGGTGTTCGGTTGGCTGGCAGGGCCGGGGCTGGAGTGGGGTAGGATGATGGTGTCCCCAGTCGACCCCGTGGATGAAGACGATTGGCCAGACTGGGGTTGTCTCCTGGTTACCCCTGTAGCTGCTGTGCTGTATGACTCAGCTTTCTGGATGTCTTGCTGAGACATATAGTTCATCCGTTTGCGAAGGTTCCCATTGGTATCAGGGTTATGCTGTGGAGGAGGAAAAATAAGCAAGAAACCCATATTGCAGTGAACTGTGCAACAACAAGAGCACACAGCTTGAAGAGGAGACATTTGACTGAAATTAGACATTCACTTAACATTTTATGGTAAGGTAAAATATGACAATGGTATTGTGCTGATAAATGTGAACTATATAGACCTCTCCGTGCTAGAGGACTATCAGGATAAAACAGCCAGAAACATCCCATTCTAAACCTGGCCTATGGGCCTGAATATGACTGGCTTACTTTAGTTTGTATGGTAGAATAACCCAGCTCAAAGACATTATTTGGGTAGGCTTTCGGTAATTTCACACAAACTTATGTCACAAGCACTGTTCCATGGGGTGGTGTGGCAGTACAGTAAAACATCAAAAGAGCTCATCTCCTGAGAGCAATCATAGTATTTCAACCCCAGTAGAGGGCGCTGCTGCACTCTAACCACAGCCTCACCAGTGATAATTCCCCCACTGACTCCCAATGGAATGTTTCTAAACAGCTAACCATATGGCCTCCTGTCTGAGAGATGTGAGGCGGAGAACTGTGGATTCTAAGATAAGTTTGACAACACTATGGCTGGAAGGTAAGGCTTAGAAAAATCTGTGCCACATCAATATACGCCACAGGTCCTAATGCCGAGCAGATTTCCTCACTGGGGCCACGGCTCTCTAGGAAAAGAGGCATCTGAAACCTACACACACACACACACACACACACACGTGACCCGGCTGCGTTGCCGTGGCAACCTGCTAATCCATTGATGTGCCGTTGTCACTAAACTGCATTCAGGTGAGATTATTCCACACGAGGATTTGAGATCCACAGAGAAACTAAGTAGTCTTCGGGCCACACAGGGGGAATGTATGGCTGTTTTCTGGTGGGAATCAGCCATCAATCAACAGTTGGACTGTGACGCAAGAAATGTGGCACCACACAATGTAATGCCCTCAAATGTAGGATTGTGTTCTTACTACAGTAGGCCTGTGTTTCTGATAGATCACATGTATGGAGTAATGAATTCAATAAAAACATGTTTGGTCAAACCCCATTACACACGCTTTAGGCACGCACATGCTTTCAAGAGAACAGATTGTAAAATGCTGAACAACATGTTTGCGTCACATTGCAACTATAGGTCAATTATTATTATTATTTAACACGTTACCCATTCTATAACGCATGTCTTTAAAACACGTGCATCTTAAAATGCTGGAGAGTCTTTTTTTAATGACAAGAAAGCAAGCACATGTAGGACATTCAGAGCATATTTAGAATTTTTAGGGATAATATTGCTAAGCCTCTGCGCTGGATTACAAATGGCGTGCATTGATCTAAGCAGACAGCTGTATTCTAAACAGGCCAAACTTAATGTGTGTTCACCATTTACTATTCTTATTTGGCCTTCAGGAAGTGAATCGTCATCATGCTTCTAGTTCATGCTATCATGGAGAGGGGCAGAGAGAGAGAGAAAGAGGGGTACAAAGAAAGAGTGGTACAGAGAAAGAGGGGGGGCGAGATACTTCAAACTATCAATGATAAAGTAACTTTCAGTTATAGTATTGTCTGACATTTCCAATGCATTTCTTTGAATGGGTGATCACCATGTGATTAATGAAATGCCAGTCATTGTAAACGCTTCTTTAATTCTCATCTGTCACAAAAAAGTCTTTAAAGCAAATCGGAAAGTTTGAAAAACATGGCCTTTCAATATCGCTGATATTTTAGACTTGAATTGAATCTCCATTTGATGAGACTAGCAAACAAATTAGCAAGGGGAGTGTACACGGCAGTCTCTGAAGTGTAAAGGGAATGAAAATAAATCTGAAGTCTCACCTGCAGAACTTCCTCCATATCCTTCACTTTCACTGGGGTTGTTTGGGGTGCCGGTGGGCATTTTGCCGGCTTCCTTTTCAGTCTTTCCATCTCCGCGTTGGTAAAGTAGTTGACGGCAGCGAACTCGATGAGGGCGGAGAAGACAAAGGCAAAACACACGGCAATAAACCAGTCCATGGCTGTGGCGTAGGAGACCTTGGGGAGGGAGTGGCGCGCGCTGATGCTCAACGTGGTCATGGTCAAGACTGTGGTGATGCCTGAAAATGAGAAAAAGTTGAACCTTGGCTGTAGTCAAAATAATACAAGTTACATCAACACACTAAACTAATACAACTAAAACAGTAGGCCTAACCATCCTCTATATCAGAATTACTCAAACCTTTCCTCAGGGACCCCAAGCTGTTCAATGTATTTTATCTGTTCCAGGGCTAGCACACCTGATTCAACTGATCAACTTATCATCAATCACATAACTAATTGAATCAGGTGTGCTAGTTCAGGTCTACAACTTCTTAGAAAATCTATGAAAATGATTTAGAAAATTCAGCACACAAAGCAATGCATGACAGCCTTAATGCTAAATATGAAAAACTGGAAACGGAATGTTTGTGACACTTGAATGACCTGTAAACCTCCAGTCGATGACCTATTGACCTTTGCTTCCAATGCGTTCCCTCTTAATGAGATTGCCCTAGCGACCCCGTAGCATACCTACTTTCCCTCCTCTCTAATTCCTTTTTAAACAATAACCAATCCGACCTGCGCCAAGGATCATATCATTACAATAACTGGGGAGTTACAATAAACTTGTAGGTCACATGTCCTTGGGATTATGAGCAAATAGCTATAAATGTGATTTAGAGAAAATCACCTTTATGTTAGAGATATGACACAATATGTACCGCCAGGCCACCTGCTCTGACGTGACTCGCAGCATAATTATGTGTCTAAACTCAGCCGACCACCGGACGATTCTGTAATGTATGATTCCGAGGACGAAATATCCAGAGGTAGATATTAGCTTTAATATTAGAATATTAGTTCATATTCTTGTCTTTCATTGGGTTAATTGGCAAGATCAGAGGCACAATCGTTCTTGATACAGATTAACGAGGTGTGACTGATTTTAATCAGATGAGCTATTACAATCCAATTTTTGAATAATGCCTGTTTCTATTGGAATACATGCATTTTCATTCCTTATCTTGTGACACATTGTTAAGATTAGAATGCATTGCTTTGGAGTTGCTTGGATTAGCACAGAATGGGTCTCATTGCTTTAAATTTGCTTGGATTAGGACAGAATGGGTCTCATTGATTTAAGGTTGCTTGGATTAGGACAGAATGGGTCTCATTGCTATAAAATTGCTTGGATTAGGACAGAATGGATCTCATTGCTTTAATGAAGGTTGCTTGGATTAGGACAGAATGGATCTCATTGCTTTAATGAAGGTTGCTTGGATTGGAACAGAATGGTTAACATGACCAGTGCATGTTCAAGAGGCGGAGCCAGTTTCATTAGCCTGGTCCCAGATCTCATTGTGCTGTTTTGCCAACCCCTATGGCCTTTGTCATGCCAGACATTGATTGGACAAACATATCTGAGACCAGGCTAGTTTTATATGACGTCAATGTCAAATTCCAACATCACCAGACAATAACACCTTGAGCCTCCAGGGGTAGCTTTGCTAATCATCCCTCAAGTCAATGTCTTTTTTCCCTCCCAAACATAGTCCTACAACCATTATATGTGCCAGGCTTGGAGTCACAGATACAGAAAATGGAACGTTATATCGTGGGAAGAGGAGAGAAGGGAAGAAAATGCCAGTCAGCCTGTGCGTTAGTGCACACTCCCACACACACGCGAGAGACGAGAGAGTACTGTAACAGCCCCACAGCCCGGGGGATTGGCCAATGCAACAATATTTATGTTCCCACGACACCCTCCTGTCACATATTGGACAGTTTCATTAGCTTGCCACTGAGACGGGAGGGGACTGAGGGGATGCATTGGGGCGTTGTGTGAATCAATGTGGCTGTGGAATAACACACACTGGCCTCTACAGCTGCTGAGATATGAGTAGAACCCATTGAGTCAGCGATATGTGTCCCTGAAAGAAAGTCAGCGGGCTAAATGAATAGGCCCACAGATGAAACAGATGCAGTAACCAACATCATGTGGAGTAGCATGTAACAAAGTGCCAAAAGTGGGTGCTCATAAAGAAATGTATATTTCCATCAACACATGCAAGAGCAAAAAGCAATTACCTTCTCATGACATTAAACCTACTGTATTTTCAACTACCAACCCCACTGGATCAGCCAAAACAGTACTTTTCCCAAACGAAATATCCTCCAATTATTTTACAGTGGTGCCCATGAAAGTCACACATCTTCATAGACACCCATATAACAAACACCCCAGTAATCATCCATATAACCAACACCCCTGCAATCACCCACATAACCAACACCCCTGCAATCACCCACATAACCAACACACCAGCAATCACCCATATAAACAACACCCCAGCAATCACTCACATAACCAACACCCCAGCAATCACCCACATAACCAACACACCAGCAATCCCCCATTTAACAAAACCCCAGCAAGCATCCACATAACCAACACCCCAGCAATCACCCACATAACCAACACACCAGCAATCCCCCATTTAACAAAACCCCAGCAAGCATCCACATAACCAACACACCAGCAAGCACCCATTTAACAAACACCCCTGCAATCACCCATATAACTAACACACCATCAATCACCCATATAAACAACACCCAGCAATCACCCATAAAACCAACACCCCAGCAATCACCCATATAAGCAACACCCCAGCAATCACCCATATAAGCAACACCCCAGCAATCACCCATAAAACCAACACCCCAGCAATCACCCATATAACCAACATCCTAGCAATCAATATTGAAGAAATAGAAGAAGCTAGCAGGAGGACAACAGTACACCTCAGAAACCACTGACCTTACATTACTCAGCCACGTGCACTAGATTTATTCTATACTAAAAGGACCCTATCCTACACAGCTAATCCTCTACAACCAGGCATGGAATTTAAGGATTTTGGGCACTGGCCAGCCAGGCTAGTAGACAGCAATTTTTACTAGCCCGTGTCCAAAATCTGTGCTATGGGATATTTCAAAAGAGAAAAGTTTTACTAGCCGACAGGCTAGTTTGGCTCATTTTCTATTAGTCCCGTCTAAAAAGTACTAGTCACAAGCTAGCTAAAATTCCATCCATGTCTACAACTCACAAAAAAAAAAAAATGCCAGGAGAGGTTAATTAATTGCTAAGGTTCATTTCAGTTCAGAAAACTAAATGGGCAGGAAAAAGAATACGACTGAAGACTATAATACAAGAAATGGATACTCAATTATGCAATACAGAAATGCAGATTTACACAGAGCACTTGTAAAAGTCTGATTACGCAACGAAGGGAAAGGTGGTGTGGAATTGATAGGAGACCAGGCAAACAGACAGAGGATATGTGATGAACATCTGGTAAAGTACACTAATTCCATAAAAGGTGCACAAGTTTCCCAGCTTAGAGGTGTACTCTTTCATTTCTGACTCCACCCACAGTGGGGACCGAACAATTCTGTTTCTATACAAGTGGGCGTATTGGCAAATGCAACTGCGACTTTGATGGATAACAAAAATAGAAGTATAACACACATTTCATTAATCGTAGACCTTAATAGTTGTGTGAGAGGCTAAAGACAGAACGTCGAATGCTCTGGCTACACAGCTACAAAAACTGGAGACAGAGACGGCACAGAAGAGGCACTTCCCTCTTCACATTTGCATCTTCTCTGCCTCTCAACAGACGTATTCTACAGAATGGCGGGATTGGTGAGTAATACTTACCGAAGACTGTTCGAGCCGGGACTGATTCTTTATTTATCCAGAAGGACACTTGAGAGAGGATTACTGTCATGATGCAGGGGATATACGTCTGAATCATGAAGTAGCCCATTTTCCGCTTCAAGTGGAAGTGCACTGTCATCACCACGTATTCACCTGGCGGATAGCCATAGATATCACAGTTGATTAGTTCATGACTGGCATGAGACAATGAGCAAGAGGACAGGAAATAATGGACTTCTGGTAGCATGGGGTTTTTATTGTGTCTTCTCCGTTCTCTGAGGTAAATGGTGTCAAACAGTTATTTGGACAAAGCCACTGTAGAGAAAACATTCCAAACTGAAGTAAGAACTGATGAAGAAATGTAAATGATTATTAACAAAGAATGGCATCACCATCATCAGAGTTGGGGATATCTACTATATCTAACCAATGATAAGTAGCTTTTCACCAGCCCATCATACCTGTGATTGACTTGACCTCTTCACTACTGACAGTGTGGCCAATGAGATCGTACTGCACTAGGCTGGAGGATTCTGGGGGAACCTCCACTGAATACTGTGGTCCTTTGGTCCAGGTATAGATCATCTCTGTTTTAGGGTATGCATCTGAGGGTGGAGAAGGAAAAGATTTGGATTAAACTCTCAAGTGGGGGGGTTGAGGCCAATTCTAAATTGTAGAGTGAGACAGAGAGAGAGGAGAGGATTTATTATAGGATAGAGAGAATGTCACGTTTAAGTTTATGAAAGAATGACTACTGTAAGCCGGTGACATCCTCTTCATAACTCTAAGCTCTGTGAACATGAGAAATGTTTCTATCTCCCCCATTTAGTCAGGTGATCACAATGCATTTGAAAGAGACATATTGACGTGATGGTGAAAAGTCCAGTCACACATGATTTCCCCACTTGATCTGCACTTCACTCACTGACTTAATACATGCAAATGTTGAAGATTACCTCAAATGGTACACTCTCTGGATTTTCAGATATATTTTCCTCATAATTTGATTGAAAATGAGTAGTACAATAGCAATGAGTTGGCTTTTAAACAAACTACCCGGTCTCACAAGCTCTTTGGTACAATGTTTTTGCATATCCAACGTTGCAAAGATGTTGCAAAAACAGTGAAATGTGACATGAGAGTTCCTATAAGACAGGGCTGAAAGAAAAACGAGAACACAGGCTTGGGTTTATGTTAGGGTCTGTCTCCGGCTACGCATGCCCCCTTACGTTGTTCTCATTTGCCGTTTCCCACAGGGGACTCGAAGTCGGCAGGACACCAACTGCGCCGGGAAAATGGGCCAGCTGGGGCATGTTGTGGAGCGGAAAGCTGCGCGGCGCCCCGACACACACCAGCTCTGGAGAGAACCGGAATAGGTCTGAGCTAACCAGGGGCGAGGAGAGGGATTCTGACCTTTACACCATCGGGTCCAACATCTACTTCCCTGACTCTGGGCCAGGATGGGAGGATGGGATGGGAGGATGGGAAGGTACTATCTTAAACCAAGAGTAATGTGACAGAATGATAACAGAGGCATCTATTTTGTCCTCTACCTCTACAATGTCACAATTGCTGATAACAGATTGGGGGAGGATTGGGAAGTGCATGGGAAAACCATCCTTCATTCCTCCTCCTTTCTTTAGTTTTCCCCTCAGCAGATGTTATCTTAAATCACTACTGTTTTCTGACAAGAAAGAAGGCTCATTGGAGAGATCCTTTCATCGGAGATAAGTCACTGTTTTGCTGACCTCTCATTATGAATAATAGTGCTGATTTTGGGTTTCTTTGTTCTGTTTTTGGTACAAAAAGAATGTAATGTATTATTAGCATTTTAGTCAGAAAAGTAATTACTTCTCACTCTGGGAATATGTCTGACATCCTCAAATATGACAAAGCTGGAAGAATTTGACAATTCATATGGTAATGGTATTACAATAGAATGGAATATTTTTCTAACCCAATTAGTCAACTTCATTTATGTGACGAACTGGGACAGATTTAGTGCATTGAAGTATAAATAGGTTTTTTTAAACATTGCATACTAAATGCATTGAGACAAAGGACAAATGAGTTTACTATGAAAGCATGTAAGCACGTAAACAGTGTCAGGTTTAAGATCTACTAAGAAACAGCACAAGTGGATTTGCTTTGGGGTGTATGTCAATAACTACACAGTGTTCCGAAGTATGCATGTCATCAGAACAAGGACTAAGAACCACTTCATCAAGTCACTCCTGATACAGTATTAGAATAGACGTACAGTGTCATATCATACTTACAGCTTCCAAACTTGAGAGGGCATGCATGTCCATCCATGGGGAAGTCAACCAGCTTCATGGGACACTCTGCGCTGATAGTCAACCTATTGGGGACACATACACCCAAACATATTAGAACCAACACTGGCAACACTGGCATGCTGGGTAATGTAAGCATCAGGGTGTAAAGCATTTTGGCAAATGTATTACCTCATGGTGTAAAGAATGGTGCCGTTCTTCATAATGCGGAATAGCCTGTTGGGGGCAGTCATGTTGTGGGCCACAGACTTCTTGCCATTCCTGAAGAAGGTGTCTGGAGTCCACACATTGGAGACCATCATGTTGTTGAGGCGGAGGATCTCGATAGGCCCCTCATACCTCAGCCTCCTGTCCATCCATGTCTGTCTGAAGAACACGTCCATGGTGTACTCCTGAGGAAGCAAAAGACAGAGATTTGCAAATGTCAGAAATAAACAGTTATGTTTGGGACTTCATTCTTATATGAAATGATAAGTGCATGGTCAGTCAAACTTATTTTCGGGTACTCATCTGTTTCAAATTCTTGATTTGGTACATACCATTTCAACATCAGAGACAGGCCCGAAACTTGTCACATAAATGTCTGTTTTCACCTCTGTCACTGGACCTATTGAGAGAACAATTGAATCAGTTTCACAATCCCTAGAATATCCTAGGCATATCCCATTACAGCCCCAATAGACCTTAGACTAGTAGTTCTGGTTTGCTAGTCCACCCTTTAAGCATCAACCCTAATTTGACCTGTATTCACCTGTAGGCCTGGAATAATATGTAAAACATGAAACCCCAGAAACAGCCTAACATGGGCCAAACATTGGGTTGGTAGTGCTGTGTGGATGTGTGTCAAAACGACTAACCCAAATAGCTGGCAATGCCCTGTATGCAATAGTCTATAGCTTATGACTACCTAACAACCTGCACCAGTTTCTAAGCATGCATATAATGGAATGCAAAATAGCTAAATAGGTTTAAAACATAAACCTCTGGGACAAGCCGATCAGTATCTAACCTATGCTATGCACACTTGAGGGGTGAGTTCTGAAGTTTACGCGCCCTGAGTTGGAATATTTTTTAGGGTTGAGTTGAAGAGCGTAGCTTAAGGTATTTTCAAGCACAACGACATGCATGTCAGATGTCATTGCTGTAGGCCTAATGAACGACAAAGAGGTTGCTTCTCGTTAAATGCATAGTCTTTAAACGTGCGTCGGATACTTTGAGCTCGTGGAGGATTTGACAGACACGAAAAGTACATCTGCACTCTTTCTACTTAAATTGTGCATTAAGCGGCTTTTTCCACAGCGATTACATAACTAAACTCGCTTAAACATTTGAAGGTAGCATTTTCAGTTGCACATAAGAGTCAAAGAAAGCAGTGAATATAAGAAAGTGTTAATTCAATTCATGACGACCAGCTTTTGAAACATGGATTGTCGTTGTACATCTGTGGGAGGTAGTGATCGTAACTCAGTAGAGCAACATGTTTCACTTGAAACAGTATTGAACAGCTCTGGTTGAAAAATACAATGTAATTTTGATCGCAACCTCATACCCTATCTAAACTATTCAATAGCATTGGCACAATAGTGCTAATAATTTTCGACCATCTCTGAGCCACATAGAAACTCATTCGACAGCCGAAAACGGTCACTGCTTCAGATAGGTACCTACCACCAAATCCAGGTCGCAGTCTGTTGTCATACCCGTCCAGTAGTCGGTCTAAAATGCGTGTGAAATTCTCGGGATATATTCTCTCATCCTTTTTTATCGTTCCAGATATTCTCTTTACACTGAAAAACGACACAAATAATCAAAATAGTTTGTTATCGTGAAAGACAGCAGCTTCCCCGATACCCAGGCTATGGATGACAAAATTGGGAGTCACAACCAAATGACACAGTTAGAGCACTTTTGGATTTCAGCACCTAGAGTCTTCAGGACCATGGACAGCGGCACCAGAGCAGCTCGCGCCAATCTAACAGGAGAAAATCAGCCCCCCAGATCATGTATTTTAGAAACTCACCAAGCAGTCAGGCAGAAAAGGTAGAAGAGAGTCGAAATATAACTGGGGTACATCGCAGTCACCATCTCCTTCTTGGCAGAAACCATCGTTGCATGCCATACTTTAAGCCTCTTTACATCTCCCTTAGGCAAATGTCTTGTCCCAAGGAAAGATTAAAGCCAGAGAGACAGAGAGAGCGGAACGGCACAAAAGCAACTCCAGCAGCATCTCCCGTTATCTCTCTCTTGCCAGGGAAAAAAGCCCGTGCCTGCGGAGCATCTGAACGCGCGCACCTTTCAGGCTGTCGCTCGATGACTTAACCAAACACCTTCTTCTCTCAGTTGTTGGCATCCATCCACCAGTCCAGTATGTATGCTCTCCCCCAGTCTCACACCATCGTTTGACTTGAGAGATGAATAGAATAGACGTGCACGGTGCACTGTTCTGCGCTGAAATTTTGCATGGCAAAATTGTGTTGTGCGTCTGCCGCGCAATAAATCCAGTGGTGAGACCAACAGCTTTCAAATCAGGATGTGACTGCTTGTATTTTGTTACACCCTCACCCCAAAGCTATGGTGACAAAATTGCTGTTAAACTTTTTCATTTAGAGTGGACCATATGCTAAGCCATATACGCTGAGAAAAAAACCCAAATATGACTGTGTGTGTGTGTGCCAAATATTCAGTTTTCCGTGCAAAATCAAAATGTTCTGCATCAGTCCATCACTTCACCTTATCTAAAGCAATTGATGAGACTCAAGGAGTCATGTTGCTTGTGGAAGACTGCATTCTAGATTCAAATGGGTCAGTCTCGTCGCAATATGCAATCACACACACACACGTGCACGCACGCACGCACACAGGTAGAGTAGAGGAACTGGGACAAGCCGCATGCTGCTTCACAGATTTCTCTGGACCTGAGATAGGAACTTCAGAGAGACAGTGTATGTGTGTGTGTGTGTGTGTCCTAAATCTTAACAGGTAGAGGAAACGTGTGTGTGTGTGTGTGTGTGTGTGTGTGTGTGTGTGTGTGCGCACGCCCAGGTCCGTGTGTGTGTGTGTGGGCCCAGGTCACTGTGTGTGTGTCTGTGCCCCTCTGAGCCTATGCCCCTGAAGGTGGGGTGCGGGTAAAATCCCTGCTCTGCAACCAGACAGAACATAACTGTCTAGGCTCTTACACAGTACTGGCTTTAACAGAGGAGAAGCTAATTAGAACTCTGTTTGTTGGGAGTCTGAACAATGTGCTGGCAACACAGGAGGTTGATTTGGAGCTGGAAATGTGCACACAATGAACAGTCAGAGTGAACCTGGTACAGTTTGCATCCCAAATGGTACCCTATTCTCTACATAGTGCACTTATTTTAGTCTAGTCAAAAGTAGTGCACTTTATAGGGAAAGTAGTGCACCACATTAAGAATAGGGTGCCATTTAGGATGCAACCCTGGAATCATGTGGTAACAGCAGTTCCCTATGTTCTACCCACAACCCTCCCACCCACCTTAGTCCACCCACAACACACTGAAGCATCGCTGCTTTCTTTGTGGGGGATGAGTAATGCACATGCTCTTTATGGAGAGGGCTTTGTTCCAACTATAACACCTTATGTATGTTATTCAATTAGAATTTGTATGTTTCACATGAGGACTCATAAATGTATGCAATGGAATGTCTTAAAGTGTTTTAGTAAAAATACATGTAAAGCTTTTTATGCTATCTTGACCTTTCATAGTCTAACCTGACCTCTGTCTTAGAGAGGACAACATGTATTGTAGCCCTCAAATAAGGGATGTTGTTTTAGTCTTAATTAAGATAATAATGTGCTGCTTTACAACGAGGACAGGACGGTGATGAGAGAAATCAACATATTTTACTCTGTCTTTGTGTGTGTGTGTGTGTGTGTGTGTTTGGTAGTCCACGTCCCAGGTCTCCTTGAAACAGGTTATCTTGCTCTGTAAGATATATACCCTGCAGCAAATTTACTGCTATGATAACCTAGTTTCTCACCTGTGTGTGTGTGTGCGCGTGCCCATGTGTGCGAATACATGTTTGAGTGTGAGCATGTGTACAGTACGTGCAGGCATGTGTGTAGGTTTGTGTGTGTGGTGTGTGAGTGGCTATAAGACTGGGTTTTGTGTGTGTACATCCATGCTGAAATATGCTGGTTTAAAACCTAAATACCAGAAGAAAACAACAAAAATATTTGAATGATAACATTTTGCTCATATCCAGACATTTTCCTGACATGCTCAGTCAGTATCCCCTCAAATACAGATTTACAGTAAATGATGGTATTTTAACAGAAAACGAAGCCATACAAATGCCATTGTAGCTGTATGTTAAGCATGTCATTGTGTGTAATTGTTTTAGGTCATTGCATTGAGTACACAGAATGTAATGGGCAGGTAGAGAGAGAAAGCAGCCCCTTTGCACTGGGGCTGGGATTGATGATGCTACACGGCGGTGTTGGCACATGAACCCAATGAGTCAGAACCGTGAGTCAAGCTGTCTAGTAATCACACCCCAGCCAAAGACTGACATCTTAGCTAAACAGAGGCACATCAAGCATAGGGAAAGAGATAACATGAAAGATGCAGCGTTTTACCTTCCACTGCATCAATGCCTAGGTGTTTGACTGAGTGAACAATGATTGATAGTCGTCTTCCTCACCGTCATCATCATCAGTTAAAGCCTTGCTATTTATGTTTCTTGCTATTTTAGGCTTCTTATGCATTTCATAATGTGACGGCATATTTAACAAAGTGACAAAGGTCAATCCCCAAACTTAGCACAAGCCCATGAGCTTTGAAAACAGCTGGCTGATATCTCAATAGAGCCACTTTATATAATGTTAATACATTTGGGAATGTATCCATACTCTCTGAATTGCAGCGCATCTTGTTGACTAGTGCATTTGAATTCATTTACAAACGTTTGAAGGGATTTACAATTGCTGCAAATTACAGCCTGGCATGATTATTTGGCTAACTTTATTTTCAATGATCGTTTCCGATCGGATCTGATGACAGGCAAAACATGGCTCCAGATGGTGCCACACATCATGGTGCTTCAGGAACCAAAACGATGACACAGTTATTGTAACATGCAGAGTTTGGTGTGTCAATGCTTTATCTAACGCAAGGTTATGGTGATGTCACTTGGTTTCCGTCCCATTTGCCTGCGGCTCAGCAAAAAAGGCCCAGCACAAGTGTTGTGCATACATCTGCTGCTGCTGGTGGGGGGCATGGGCTGCCGTGGCGACGGATGAGGAAGTGATGCAGGATGCAAACTGTGACTATCTTTCCATGATATCCTCAAGAGGGGGCAAGGAGATGAGATCACAGAGAGGGAGAAAGGAGCAGCTTTCTGTGCCACAAAGCAGTCTGATAAAAGTACAGTACAGTATCAAAGGATGAGGATATTTGTTTACTTTACCCATAACCTACAACGCATAGTGACTTTGAACAAAGCACCGATCTAAATATCAAAATGATAAATTACGCCCTGGGAAGGTCACAGCTCTCAAGCCAACGGATAAAGGTCCATCATGAGCATCAAACACCCAATCTTCCAAAGAGGGGAGAAAAAGATGATCGTTAAAGTCCAAAATATTTCCTGAATTGAGCCCAAACTGAAATACTTAGTGGTGTGCGTAGTAGTTGCTAAGGGTAAAGGAGTGCATAGAAATATTCACATAGACACCCACACAGGACAAGTATCCTGCCAATGTCCAAGTTATAAAATAAGACATTTTGCAAACCCATGCGACCCAAATCCTTTAGTCTCTGTAAGAGGCTTTTATGAATCTGGGGTGGTTTCTTAATCCAAATAGAGGAATCACTGCATTAAAAGAGATTTGGGAATAAAGATGGGGATTGACTAAACCAGATATTGAAATGTAAGTAAATATGAATTCATCCTGCTAGGAAACTACTAGAAATTGTACACTAGAAATGCATGTTTAGAGTTATTGTCACACAAGTATTTACATGTATTGTAGGAAAACGTGAGTGAGATGCACTTGAACTCAATTCTTCGCAGCAGGATCGAGGCCATTGGTCGACAGTCTCTCCAGTTCCTCCTCTGAAGGGGCAAAGGTTACCAGATCACTGAAGGTGATCATCCTTCTCATGGTGGAGCCAGGAGCATTGCAGAGGCCATGAGGTAGTCTGCGGAGCTCATACAGACCAAACAGGAGTTGTACAAGGAGTACATTTCTTGTCAACTTCATGGAGAAAGGTGTTATGGATGCACCTTGAAAGCCCAAGGGACCAATACATGGTGGAAAAGCAGTAGTAGTCTCTTTATCATGCATTTTTAGAAATGAACAGTAACTGCCAGGGTATTTTTGAATTTCTGGGGAAAGGAGAAAGCTCAAATCTAATCAGACCGTTTTGCTTTTGCCTTTCACATTCTCCTTCATTTTAAAATTGAACTATTACATTTTCATGAAAGGATGACGAGGATCAAGTTATCAAGCAAGTAGACCATTGGACCAGTAGAACATCAAGCAAGTAGACCATCAAGCATGTGTCACCAGTGGGGCATTGTACAGCCTACAGGCATCCACAGATGACATCATTTGGTGCCTCACATTCAAACCCCTCTATATCAGACTATATTTACTGGAGGAGAGAATCAGGGGCTTTCTTTATTTGACTGCATCGGAATGGAGAAAAAGAGAGGAAGACGAGACTGCATTGCAACAATAGTCCGTTTCCAGTCTTACCGTTTCCAGTAGGACACCAATCGATTGGAGAGGGGGTGCTTCATAAAGTGCACAGTTGATGCGCCAGAGGAGTAATGTATTCATGAAAAGCGGAGAGAGAGAGAGAATGAGAGCACACTACACTTACACACACACAAGCTCTGGGGCAAACGTTTTCCCACCAACGTTATTTTACGCCTCTCCTTACGTCTCCCACCAGCCCGTACCCCGGAGACGCATGCAAAATCATCACCAGAAATGGCTCATAAAAGAACGCCTAATTTCCGCCCTTGTTTAAGAAATAAAGACCTGCTGCCTACAAGTGCCAGTGCATACTGTGTTAGCTTGTATGTACAGCAAACAAAGCATGCATCAACGAGGCTCATCAATGTCCATTAGACCAAGTAATGAGAGAGAGGACATGGGAGAAAGAGAAATGTCACCAGCTGCTCAAATGCCAGAAAACATTCTACTGTATTAACAAGCTGGATTCTGCAAGATTTTTAATGCATTTCATTGATTGTAAACTTTGTAAAGTTTACATTCTGGAAGTCTGTTTTAGCATCTTCCTTAATGCCTCAACATTAATGTTGTTTGTGAATTAGTGTGCACTGCATTCCATAACCTTGGAGGACTCCATCTCATTAGTATCTGTACCCTGAAGCGGCTTCAAACCCATCCAGCACAGTTGGGGACATGACACCAAAAATGACTACACACACACCCCACTCACAAACAGACACACAGCAAAAGGCTAATGAACTCAATCACTTCCTCCTGAAAAGGTGTTAATTTATCATACACACCTCCTGTTGTGGTACACTCCATTTTTTGAGGTGATCGTGATCTCACAAGTCTGAGGATTGAAACTGACCTGAACTATCAAAATACTCAACCAAGCCACGGCTTTGATTCAACAAGGCCCTTAGACGGACAGATTACTGGCCTGATTGCTTGAAAGATCCGGCTAATTTTGCTTCTTTATTGAGGCGAGCAGTACTGTATAAATAGACTAGTTCACTGGAAATAGCCCTCGGTTCTCAGAAGAGGCTCTCAGGAGATGGCTGGACCCATGGCCAGATTCCCAATTGCTGCCCTCAACATAGAGTTATAGAGCTTCCTGTAACAGTAAGACATTCAGATGCGAGACCCCTTTTTTCTTCATGAAGCTGTTTTTGATTATTACATATTTGAAGTGGGGTGTTGATATCTTTCAGGAATTGAGACACCCTGTTTTGTGTCATGCATAGCCTATATAGGGCATCTGGAATGAAGGGTAATTTATTCTAGCCTAGTTTGATGTTTTGAAGCTGGTGACAGAAATAGCCAAATGATGCATTGTTGTCCATTTGTGAATGAGTGTCTTTGCCAGCTGCAAACCAAAAGGTAATCTACATGTACGTTTGGGTGTATGTGACATTTACTCTTGTCCACTTTAGGTTCTATGCCTCTCTTCCAGCTAACAGGCACTCCTCTCTAACTTCCTCTCTTGAATTTTGTTGCTGTGAGTATGTTGAGCATTAATTGAAGGGAAACGTGAACGGACATGTTTAACATTCTCCCTCAAGCATTCCATCGGCCGCACAATCGGTAGGTGCTAACTAATGCTTATTTTCTCACTTTTATCGCAGGACACAATTTGCAGTCTTACTTTCGCCTACCAATTTACAATGACCACACAACACCCAGGGATAACTTGTGAAGACTCAAATCAAGCATCTTTTGTCTGCTGTCATTCTTGTCTTCGCTCACACACAGTGGTTCAGCTCATTCAATTGAGCAGGGAACACATTAATTAATGAGTAATGATTGGACGTGATGTCATTTATTTGCATGTGACGTGGGAAGTTTTCCACATGACTGCTGCCCCTGCAGGGGATGTGTTCGCTGACAGAGACGGGGGCTGTCGACACTCTGGGATGGCGATGACTTGGTGCATATTGACCTCATTTGATGCTGCTGAACTGGGGCCAAGGCATGAGAAGCACAGTGTCTGTCCGTGGTGTCCTTCATCCGCTGTGACAGGTCAGTGGCATGCAAGTGTGGCGCCTAAATATTTTTTACTTCATTGAAAAAAGTGTAGCTAAGTAGTCTAAAGCCATCGGGGTGTAATTCACATCGTTCTGCCTGTGATAGTGGGCTGAAGCTGCAGGAACCTGAGTCAAGCATAATGTAAAATCCCTCCTGTGGACTGACCGTCCAGCAGATCACAGCAGAACTGGATGAGCAATGACTTCTGATAATTGCCAGCCGGATGAATGAAAGCAGAACCAATCTTTCTGGAAAGCAAGGGACCACTGACTAGGCACTGACATTAGTTCTAGTGGGAGAAGTGTCAACAGTGGACAAGGGGGTTAAAGCTGAGTTGTCCACTTCACTTCATCACATTAGCATGTAACGCTGACATAAGACTCCTCAGTACCAACCATTTCAATCCTCTACCCCCCTAAACAGTCATCTTGAGTAGAATACATTACCACAATCTACAATATCTCCATTACATAAATAAGGCATCCCGATGCTGTACTTACTTAATGGTGACTCATAGCTAACATTAGCACAATGGCTTTATGTGTGGGAAAAGAAAAATCAAGGAATTCCAAAGGACTAAGGACTGCGGAGTAGATCCAAGCTAAATCTCCCTCATTTCCGTCTCTTGGGTAGCACAACCCTTTAAGGGAGACTGATTTCCTCTGATGAAATCCCAATCTATTTTTACCACAGTGATGAAACAATCTTTGTGAAGAGTCCTCTTTTAAATAGAGCTGGAGGACTTTTCAGCTCCACCCCAATGCATCCAGAGCGACCGACAGTACAGTACAGCGGCAAAAGCTACACCGTGAACCCTGTCCCTCAGCCTCAAGCAGTGGTTCCTATAAAGTAACGATAGAGTGTGTGTTTGGACCAAGCATATACTGTAGGTTTCCCATTGATGGGCTGATCTTTTGATTGGAAAACAGAAAGGAAAACGCCGCACGCTGCTGCTCATGCTCCCAGGTGATATTTATTAACAACGTTTTGACCCTTGGGTCTTGATCAGGTATCTTTTGATTACCCAGCTATCACCACTCTATCATAAAGAATTATAAATGGTTCATTATGTTCCAAAAG
Source organism: Oncorhynchus clarkii lewisi (assembly GCF_045791955.1). Lineage (NCBI taxonomy): Eukaryota > Metazoa > Chordata > Actinopteri > Salmoniformes > Salmonidae > Oncorhynchus > Oncorhynchus clarkii. Next base: position 15,142,294 of record NC_092160.1, on the reverse strand, counting down.
TAAGCTTTATGACACCATAAATGTAAAGGTATTGTCAATAACAGGCAGAGACCATTACAATTATGCACTGAGCTTTTCATCATCGGGAAAAATGATAATTGAGTTGGTGTCCTCGGATATAGTTTTTTGAGGCCAAGGTGAAAAGGTACATTATTCTTAGTCATTTCTCTCCGAATGGTGGATTGCACAGTACTCACAGTAAGTCTCACTGGCAATTCATTTTTGCAGTGGCATAGTATAGAAATAGTTTCTTTATTTATTTTAAAACCTGTTTTCTATGCCTCACATTAAATTATTTTAGAGATTTTATTAGGTATAGTACATACTATATATAAGCCATTTTCAAGACAGAAGAACACAGCACAATCCAACAATGACATACTGTATATCGTAGCCACATACTCCACTGCATAAAACTTGGCTTTCATATACCTTAAATCAATAAGACAGGACAATATACGTTTGACACACTATACTGCTGAAACATTGGGGCAAATTTAGGGAATTATGTGCTTCATGGCAAGCCTGGGATTCTCTCACTCCCAGCAAATGTAATAATTATTGCCTGTTAATTTACATTAGCCATGGTTCTGAATAGGCTATATTTGGCCTTTCTTAAAGAAACCTACATTTACTCCAATTCTTTCTGCGAAGCAGATTGCATAGACATATACAATGTCCCATTTATATAGTGGGACATGCCTTTCAGTTACTGACCCTGAGTACTAGTTTAACCATATATGATCCAAATGTATGATACAAGTTGGCATAGTCTAGAAAACGTATTGCTTCTGTCTGAGGACCAATATGCCTACAATCCCCACTGCTATGTGAAAGATGCAGAATTGTTCGTGTGCACAGACCGACACAGTTAACCACGGTTTGTGTATTTGCCACACATGCCTCTTAAAACCCCCTAGAGTTGATGTCTGCGACCCTGGCGGAAATGTAATTAGCATCAAAATCAGTTTACAGTAGAGATACCTGTTCTTTTGTATGGGCTGCATGTCAATCCACCGCATCGGCCAATGGCGGCCTTCTGTATCTGCGGTGGAAGGTGACTGAGCTACAGCGGTGTTTGTTAGACCATGAGACTTCCCATCCCAAAAATGTCTGTAGCAGCCGAATGGTTTGGCTTACAATGGTTAGGCCTACTCTATGGAAAGAGGAAAATCTCACGAACACGATGCGGTTTTCCATCACAGGACTCACGAACACGATGCAATCTCAATAGACAAACATTGGCAGTAGAATGGCCTTACTGAAGAGCTCAGTGACTTTCAACATGGCACAGTTATAGGATGCCAACTTTCCAACAAGTCAGTTCATCAAATTTCTGCCCTGCTAGAGCTGCCCTGGTCAACTGTAAGTGCTTTTATTGTGAAGTGGAAACGTCTATGAGCAACAATGGCTCAGCTGCGAAGTGGTAGGCCACTCAAGCTCCCAGAACGGGACCGCCGAGTGCTGAAGTGCATAGCACATGCAAATCATCTGACCTCGGTTGCAACATTCACTACCGAGTTCCAAACTGCCTCTTGAAGCAACGTCAGCACAAGAACTGTTCGAGCAGGTTTCCACATATTTTTGGTCATGCAGTGTATATTATATGGTACACTACATGGCCAAAGGTATGTGGACACCTGCTCATCGAACATCTCATTCCAAAATCCTTGGTCCTCCCTTTGCTGCTATAACAGCTTCCACTCTTCTGGGAAGGCTTTCCCCTAAATGTTTGAACATTGCTGCGGGACTTGCTTCCATTCAGCCACAAGAGCATTAGTGAGGTCGGACATTGATGTTGGGCGTTCCAATTCATCCCAAAGGCGTTCGATGGAGTTGAGGTTAGGGCTCTGTGCAGGTCTTTCAAGTTCTTTCACACCACTCTCGACAAACCATTTCTGTATGGACCTCACTTTGTGCACAGGGGGATTGTAATGATGAAACTGTTGACACAAAGTTTGAAGCACAGAGTCATCTAGAATGTCATTGTATGCTGTAGCGTTAAGATTTACAGTTGGCACTATGCATTCGGGCAGGTAGCATTCTCCAGCCGTCAAACCCAAATTCGTCTATCGGACTACCAGATGGTGAAGCGTAAATCATCACTTCAGAGAGAGCACTTCCACTGCTCTAGAGTCCAATGGCGGCGAACTTTACACCACTGGAGTCGACGCTTGGCATTGCACATGGTGATCTTAGGCTTGTCATATACATAGGCCATGGAAACACATTTCATGACGCTCCCGGCGAACAGTTCTTCTGCTGATTTTGCTTCCAGAGGCAGTTTGGACCTTGGTAGTGAGTGTTGCAACCGAGCACAGACCGCATTCCCGCTCTGTGAGGAACTTCGGGGCTGAGCCATTGTTGCTCCTAGATGTTTCCACTTCACAATAACAGCACTTACAGTTGACCAGGGCAGCTCTAGCAGGGCAGAAATTTGATGAACTGTTGGTGCCACATTGAAAGTCACTGAGCTCTTCAGTAAGGCCATTCTACTGCCAATGCTTGTTTATGGAGAGTGCATGACTGTGTGCTCAATTGTATACACCTGTCAGCAATGGGTGTGGCTGAAATAGCCGAATCGACTAATTTGAAGGGCTGTCCATATACTTCTGGACTTGTAGTGTAGTATGGGTACAAATATACAGTGCCTTGCGAAAGTATTCGGCCCCCTTGAACTTTGCGACCTTTTGCCACATTTCAGGCTTCAAACATAAAGATATAAAACTGTATTTTTTTGTGAAGAATCAACAACAAGTGGGACACAATCATGAAGTGGAACGACATTTATTGGATATTTCAAACTTTTTTAACAAATCAAAAACTGAAAAATTGGGCGTGCAAAATTATTCAGCCCCCTTAAGTTAATACTTTGTAGCGCCACCTTTTGCTGCGATTACAGCTGTAAGTCGCTTGGGGTATGTCTCTATCAGTTTTGCACATCAAGAGACTGACATTTTTTCCCATTCCTCCTTGCAAAACAGCTCGAGCTCAGTGAGGTTGGATGGAGAGTATTTGTGAACAGCAGTTTTCAGTTCTTTCCACAGATTCTCGATTGGATTCAGGTCTGGACTTTGACTTGGCCATTCTAACACCTGGATATGTTTATTTTTGAACCATTCCATTGTAGATTTTGCTTTATGTTTTGGATCATTGTCTTGTTGGAAGACAAATCTCCGTCCCAGTCTCAGGTCTTTTGCAGACTCCATCAGGTTTTCTTCCAGAATGGACCTTTATTTGGCTCCATCCATCTTCCCATCAATTTTAACCATCTTCCTTGTCCCTGCTAAAGAAAAGCAGGCCCAAACCATGATGCTGCCACCACCATGTTTGACAGTGCGGATGGTGTGTTCAGCTGTGTTGCTTTTACGCCAAACATAACGTTTTGCATTGTTGCCAAAAAGTTCAATTTTGGTTTCATCTGACCAGAGCACCTTCTTCCACATGTTTGGTGTGTCTCCCAGGTGGCTTGTGGCAAACTTTAAACAACACTTTTTATGGATATCTTTAAGAAATGGCTTTCTTCTTGCCACTCTTCCATAAAGGCCAGATTTGTGCAATATACGACTGATTGTTGTCCTATGGACAGAGTCTCCCACCTCAGCTGTAGATCTCTGCAGTTCATCCAGAGTGATCATGGGCCTCTTGCCTGCATCTCTGATCAGTCTTCTCCTTGTATGAGCTGAAAGTTTAGAGGGACGGCCAGGTCTTGGTAGATTTGCAGTGGTCTGATACTCCTTCCATTTCAATATTATCGCTTGCACAGTGCTCCTTGGGATGTTTAAAGCTTGGGAAATCTTTTTGTATCCAAATCCGGCTTTAAACTTATTCACAACAGTATCTCGGACCTGCCTGGTGTGTTCCTTGTTCTTCATGATGCTCTCTGCGCTTTTACCAGACCTCTGAGACTATCACAGTGCAGGTGCATTTATACGGAGACTTGAGTACACACAGGTGGATTGTATTTATCATCATTAGTCATTTAGGTCAACATTGGATCATTCAGAGATCCTCACTGAACTACTGGAGAGAGTTTGCTGCACTGAAAGTAAAGGGGCTGAATAATTTTGCACGCCCAATTTTTCAGTTTTTGATTTGTTAAAAAAGTTTGAAATATCCAATAAATGTTGTTCCACTTCATGATTGTGTCCCACTTGTTGTTGATTCTTCACAAAAAAATACAGTTTTATATCTTTATGTTTGAAGCCTGAAATGTGGCAAAAGGTCGCAAAGTTCAAGGGGGCCGAATACTTTCGCAAGGCACTGTATATCAATAATTTTCTGATCTTTCTCATAACTCTCAGATATAGGCCAGACACTTTAAAACAAACTTCCTTTTGATAGATTTTTTTACTCTCTGTTTTTCCATCCATGAATCTGTTATTTAATGCATTTCTATGGGCTAATAGCAGCAAACACACAGCCCCCCCACTACTAAAAACACATTGGTTTGAATGATATTCTCAATCTCTCACTTACATTTGTACTTTGGCTCCCTCTGTTCACTCAAACAGCAGACTTTGTGAGGAATAGTCATTAAAGTAACAGATGGGGGGGGGGGGGGGGGGGGGGGGTGTACAGGAGGGTAGTAGTCTGTTAATTCACCTGACTGCATTTACTTAATATATTGATGTATTACATGAATAGTCAGGAGGCGACAGTGAGCCTGCCATTCAGAAAGACTTGTGAATGTAAAATCATGTTCACCTTCTGTGTGATTTCTCTGAGGAAAAATCTATCATCTTAAAATCCACCGACAACAGTGGTACCTCCTAGTCAATCCACCATTAGCAATGGAATGCTGATAAGGATTCTAGCAGAACCTCATGTGCCGAGCTGAAAAATATAATTGAATATCACATTGAAAGCGTAGAGATTTGCCATTGTTATATTAAGTGCAGAATCATTTGGAATTGTTTGGAGGTTATGGGGATACTATGAAATGTGTTATGTGTGTTAATGCTCTCACTGGGACCAAATCTACTAGAAGCAATGGGGCCAATTATAGAAGCAGTGTGTGGAAATGACGATTCCAGTAAAGTTTTGAGAGGTCTGCACACCAGCACTGAGAATATTTTCCTAAAGCATCTGGTATGTGCCCCACTACCCCTGTTACCTGATTTGACAAGCTATTCAATAAATGGGAAACTCTGATTGAGAATCTTCGGCCCCCAGCTTCAATTTTATACACCTTGGTTATCATTAACATACCTTGGGAGTGTAGCATCTTGCCTGGGTTGTATGGAACAACCATGTCTATCATGGAGTGCCTTGAAATTTAAAGGGAGAACCTTGCTGTTAGCTCAATACTTTATGTAATGAAAATAGACCTAGAGTTAGACGCTATCAAAACAGTAGACAAAGCATCTTGGTTAACATGATATCAGAAGTGGAGTGGTGCCATCCCACTTCTGACACCAACGCAGCGACCATACAGCAGTGTTCTGCATGTTTTCAAGGTGCAGGCCAAAATCATTATTTCATGTACTGAATCAACAGCTTATGGGTCCATTTTCAGTCCTTTCCCTTTTTTTCTAAACATTGCAACTTATTTTAGAACACAAGCTTCAAACATTCCCTACTTCCCTACTACTGTCACGGCTCTCGTCGGAATGTGGATCGGACCAAAGCGCAGCGTGTTAAGTGATCATGATATTTTATTTCTCAAAAAACACTCGAACAAAATAACAACGTGAAAACCCGAAACAGTTCTGTCAAGTGCAGACACTTAACAGAAACTAACTACCCACAAAACACAGGTGGGAAAAAGGCTGCCTAAGTATGATTCCCAATCAGAGACAACTATAGACAGGTTCTGATTGGGAACCACACGGCCAAAAACAAAGAAATAGAAAACAAAGAAATAAAGAACTTAGAATGCCCACCCTAGTCACACCCTGCCCTAACCAAAATAGAGAATAAAAGCCTCTCTATGGCCAGGGCGTGACACTCCCCCATATATGATATACAGTACGGTCTGGAATAATTGGCATGCTTGATAAAGATGAGCAAAGAAGACTATTGAGTAAATAATACAAATATAATACAAATACTCTATGGGGGAAATGATACTACGACAATTTCTTAGAGAATGATTTTTTGATAACAATTAATATATTTGTTTTTCTTCTAAAAAGAGGTTAAAATTATTGGCACCCCTGTTTTCAATAACTCACCTTGTGAGGATAACTGCACTGATACTTTTTCTAAAATGTTTTATGAGAATGAAACACATCGGGAGGTATTTTAGACCACTCCTCCATACAACATTTTTTCAGATCCTTGCTATCCTTTGTCTGCGCTTATGGACTGCCCTCTTCAATTCAAACCACAGGTTTTTATTGGGGTTCAAGTCCTGAGACTGAGAAGTCCAATGCAAAATGTTAATTTTGTGGTCAACCATTTGTTTTTGGATTTTGATGTGTGCTTGGGGTTATTGTCTCACTGGAAGATCCACTGGCGGCTAAGTTTCAGCCTCCTGACAGAGGCAACCAGGTTTTTGACAAAAATGTTCCGGTACTTGGTAAAGTTCATGTTGCCGTAGACCTTATAACAAGGGCTCCAGGACCAGTGGAAGCAAAATAGACCCATAACATCAAAGATCCATCTTTTCTGAAGATGGATCTTTCTTTCGACGCCAAACCCACCACTGGTGTGCGTGGCCAAAGAGCTCTATAAACATGTATTTGTTGCTCATCTTTTTCAAGGGTGTCAATAATTTCGGACCTGACTGTGTGTGCGTTACACGAAGGCTCTTTGACCCATTGATATTGGGATTGCTCACAAGAGAGTGTGTGTGGGCTGTCTTGACGATTTAAGATGTGCAGGGTCATATGTGGATGGGTGGGAGGAGATACATGGTTCTGAGCATTTTCAGCCTTACACAAAATGCAAGAGAGAGTGGGTGATTCAAATCAACTTCGACCAAATCACACTTTGTTATCATGGCATTGTACACATGCAAATTGGACCTATAAAACACCAATCAATACAAATGCTTCTTGTGTCTTCCCAGAAACCCTCTTCCACCTTTTCCGGTTAGACCACTGCATTATTGGACGACTGTATCTTATTGTTTTATTGTAGAGAGATACTGACTTAACAGAAATGTGCAGAGCGTACCCGTATCTACGCCATCTGGTGGATCACTATGGATCTGTGGCTGGGAGGCATTGCTGATCTGGGTTGAAGTACCAAGTTGCTTGGGTCCAGATTTCGGATTTCAGCATCTGGATGTAATGGAGACAGGAGGTAAGGCTGAGAAGGTATCCATTTCCAAAACGTCGACGCAATAATAACATTTGATGATACCCGGCCGGATCTACTTACTTCTTATGAACAGCAGTCCGAAGTTTACACACAGTAGAAGGGAGCATGAAATTAGATCACATTGTTTGGATTAATGACACCACCCTCCACTTGACAGTCAGTCAGTCAGTCAGTCAGTCAGTCAGTCCTAGTAGCAGGAAACTGGTTTGCACCCAGCACACTCCCAGAAAGTAGTGTATAACACCATTGGGAAACCGGGGTCTTTCCACTTCCATGTCCTCTGAATTGAAATGGGGTTTTCCTGTGTAGCCCAATGAACCTATTACTGAAGGGCACAAAGCAGTAGTGATAATCTCTGTTCAGGGATTGGCTAGAACAGATGTTGGATCAATGAAGCCATACTGTACATATCTATTACAGAGAGTGTTGAAAATGAAGAGGAAGCAATTTACACCCATCACTCCCCATGGAGCTACAGAGGAGTCTGCCCTGCATAGGAAACTTTGCTAAATGACCTATATACAGAAGGAGTGGTGTCTGTCTTTGTCAACTTAGTGTACTGGGGCTTATAGGCAGTGCTAAAACTGAACACGGTTCCACAGGGGGCCACTCACACTCCGTCCCCCCACCAGACAGCTAAGGCAAATCGCTTAATTTGGACCTGCCACTAGAAAACCCACCAGCACCAGCCCAGTGTAGGTCAGACATTAACCATGGAAACCAGATTCTACTGACATGGCTACCGTACCACTGTTTCAAATGTACTGAATAGAGGGAGATGTTGCCCCAGGTTGAAGAGTTAGGCTGGCATTCAAACAAGTTATATAAACAGGTGTAGTCTATAAAAGGTCAGGGCCATCTTGAATTAGTGCTATTTTGGCTGTCTTTCATGGCTATGTTTTTATTTTTGAACACTTCCTTATAATTGTCTTTTTTTAGCTGTCATAATACTCTATTTGTGTGTGTGTAAAACAACATGAGACTGGAGAAAATATGACCTCTTATCTTAGCTTTTGAATCTTTGATGATGTAGCTATACAAAAAATGTATTTGCGTAAATATAAATTACATTTGAAATATATAATGACTTTTATGGACATGTGAAAACATCTGTTTTTGGAACCCATCACATGCGATCACGTTTTCACATGTGCAGTTCCATGTTATCACGTTGCTTTACATGTTGTCACGTTATCACATTATCTTCACACCAGATCGCGTGATCACATGAAAACATGTGTTTTTGGAACACTTGAAGAGTTCACATGTGAAATTCACGTGTTTTTTCCATAAGGGTCAATTGAGATGGACGTGAGGAATGAATGAATGAATGAATGAATGAGCACCTTACATATCATATCCATGAATGAATGGAGGATGACTCAATCCATTGTAGGGTAGTACAATTCTGGTAACTTTCCTAAAATTCCTGGTTGGAGGATTACGGATTTCCTGCTTTCCCCTCACGGGAATCTTCCATCTGGAATTACTGAAAAAATATGGGGAAAAGTTCCTATAATGTTTCAACTCTAATCCATTGTGATATGAAAGCACAGCATTCACATTGATAATCAACACAGTACCTGTGCTGTGCCTTTCTGCACTGTGCCTTTCTGCACTGTGCCTTTCTGCACTGTGCCTTTCTGCACTATCAACAGAATTACACTGAACAAAAATATAAACACAACATGTAAAGTGTTGGTCCCATGTTTCATGAGCTGAAATAATACATCGCAGAAATGTTCCATACACAAAAATCTTATTTCTCTCAAATTTGTTGACATCCCTGTTAGTGAGCATTTCTCCTTTGCAAAGATAATCAATCCACTTGACAAGTGTGGTATATCAAGAAGCTGATTAAACAGCATGATCATTACACAGGTACACCTTGTGCTTTGGACATTAAAACTGCACTTTCTGGCTTCTATCAAATAAAATTTATTTATATAGCCCTTCGTACGTCAGCTGATATCTCAAAGTGCTGTACAGAAACCCAGCCTAAAACCCCAAACAGCAAGCAATGCAGGTGTTGAAGCACGTTGGCTAGGAAAAACTCCCTAGAAAGGCCAAAGGAACCAGGCTATGAGGGGTGGCCAGTCCTCTTCAGACTGTGCTAGGGGGAGATTATGACAGAACATGGCCAAGATGTTCAAATGTTCATAAATGACCAGCATGGTCAAATAATAGGTCTGGGACAGGTAGCACGTCCGGTGAACAGGTCAGGATTCCATAGCGCAGGCAGAACAGTTGAAACTGGAGCAGCAGCACGGCCAGGTGGACTGGGGACAGCAAGGTGTCATCATGCCAGGATGTCCTGAGGCATGGTCCTAGGGCCCAGGTCCTCCGAGAGAGAGAAAGAAAGAGAGAAAGAGAATTAGAGAGAGCATACTTAAATTCACACAGGACACCGGATAAGACAGGAGAAGTACTCCAGATATAATAAACTGACCCTAGCCCCCCTACACATAAACTACTGCAGCATAAATACTGGAGGCTGAGACAGGAGGGGTCAGGAGACACTGTGGCCCCATCCGATGATACCCCCGGACAGGGCCAAACAGAAAGGATATAACCCCACCCACTTTGCCAAAGCACAGCCCCTACACCATTAGAGGGATATCTTCAACCACCAACTTACCATCCTGAGACAAGGCCGAGTATAGCCCACAAAGATCTCCGCCACGGCACAACCCAAGGGGGGGGCGCCAACCCAGACAGGAAGATCACATCAGTGACTCAGCCCACTCAGGTGACGCACCCGTCCTAGGGACGGCATGAAAGAGCACCAGTAAGCCAGTGACTCAGCCCCTGTAACAGGGTTAGAGGCAGAGAATCCCAGTGGAAAGAGGGGAACCGGCCAGGCAGAGACAGCAAGGGAGGTTCGTTGCACCAGAGCCTTTCCGTTCACCTTCACACTCCTGGGCCAGACTACACTCAATCATATGACCCACTGAAGAGATGAGTCTTCAGTAAAGACTTAAAGGTTGAGACTGAGTTTGCATCTCTCACATGGGTAGGCAGACCATTCCATAAAAATGTAGCTCTATAGGAGAAAGCCCTGCCTCCAGCTGTTTGCTTAGAAATTCTAGGGACAATTAGGAGGCCTGCGTCTTGTGACCTTAGCATACGTGTAGGTATGTATGGCAGGACCGAATCAGAGAGATAGATAGGAGCAAGCCCATGTAATGCTTTGTAGGTTAGCAGTAAAACCTTGAAATCAGCCCTTGCCTTGACAGGAAGCCAGTGTAGGGAGGCTGCACTGGAGTAATATGATCATATTTTTGGGTTCTAGTCAGGATTCTAGCAGCCGTATTTAGCACTAACTGAAGTTTATTTAGTGCTTTATCCGGGTAGCCGGAAAGTAGAGCATTGCAGTAGTCTAACCTAGAAGTAACAAAAGCATGGATTAATCTTTCTGCATCATTTTTGGACAAAGTTTCTGATTTTTGCAATGTTACGTAGATGGAAAAAAGCTGTCCTTGAAACAGTCTTGATATGTTCGTCAAAAGAGAGATCAGGGTCCAGAGTAACGCCGAGGTCCTTCACAGTTTTATTTGAGACGACTATACAACCATTAAGATTAATTGTCAGATTCAACAGAAGATCTCTTTGTTTCTTGGGACCTAGAACAAGCATCTCTGTTTTGTCCGAGTTTAAAAGGAGAAAGTTTGGGGCTTCACATGTTTCATTGAAATGTACAGCTGTGTGTCATCCGCATAGCAGTGAAAGTTAACATTATGTTTTCGAATGACATCCCCAAGAGGTCAAATACATAGTGAAAACAACAGTGGTCCTAAAAGGGAACCTTGAGGAACACCGAAATGTACAGTTGATTTGTCAGAGGACAATCCATTCACAGAGACAAACTGATATCTTTCCGACAGATAAGATCTAAACCAGGGCAGAACTTGTCCGTGTAGAACAATTTGGGTTTCCAATCTCTCCAAAAGAATGTGGTGATCGATGGTATCAAAAGCAGCACTAAGGTCTAGGAGCACCGGGACAGATGCAGAGCCTCGGTCTGATGCCATTAAAAGGTTATTTACCACCTTCACAAGTGCAGTCTCAGTGTTATGATGGGGTCTAAAACCAGACTGAAGCATTTTGTATACATTGTTTGTCTTCAGGAAGACAGTGAGTTGCTGCGCAACAGCCTTTCCTAACATTTGAGAGGAATGGAAGATTCGATATAGGCTGATAGTTTTTTATATTTTCTGGGTCAAGGTTTCAAGAGAGGCTTTATTACTGCCACTTTTAGTGAGTTTGGTACACATCCGGTGGACAGAGAGACGTTTATTATGTTCAACATAGGAGGGCCAAGCTCTTTCAGTAGTTTAGTTGGAATAGAGTCCAGTATGCAGCTTGAAGGTTTAGAGGCCATGATTATTTTCATCATTGTGTCAAGAGATATAGTACTAAAACACTTGAGTGTCTCTCTTGATCCTAGGTTCTGGCAGAGTTGTGCAGACTCAGGACAACTGAGCTTTGAAGGAATACGCAGATTTAAAGAGGAGTCCGTAATTTGCTTTCTAATAATCATAATCTTTTCCTCAAAGAAGTTCATGAATTTATTACTGCTGAAGTGAAAGCCATCCTCACTTGGGGAATGCTGCCTTTTAGTTAGCTTTGCGACAGTATCAAAAATACATTTCAGATTGTTCTAATTTTCCTCAATTAAGTTGGAAAAATAGGATGATCGAGCAGCAGTGGGATCGTCTGGGGGGGGGGCTTTTGTTGGGAAAAACAAAGGCCTGGCTCCCCCTTGCTCTCCAAGGCCCACCCATGGCTGTACCCCTGCCCAGTCATGTGAAATCCACAGATTAGGGCCTAATGAATTTTTTTCAAATAACTTATTTTTTTATATGAACTGTAACTCAGTAAAATCTATTAAATTGTTGCATGTTGCGTTTATATTTTTTGTTCAGTATATTTTAAAGGTTACTCTACAATGTCACTCCTCTGGGCTGCAGAGTGATTTCTTTATGACACTATGAAGCCCTGCAGGCTCCAGCACGCATATGGTTGAGGTGACTCCAACGTCAGTGTGAGGAAATGGGAAATTAGTAAAGTACTCTAGAGACATGTTGAAGGGGAGCATTTATTAGATGTCAATTACTGCTACTATTTGTGGTGTAAAGTCACTTCCTGTAGTGTGTGTGTGTGTGTGTGTGTGTGTGATCTCATTAACTATTACTGACAAGATGGCCTACAAACAGCAGATTTCCTTTTAACCTCAACTTCACTATTTTCCATTTTGTTAACCCTAAGATAACGAAGGTCATTTGAGATGTGCTGTATAATCACCATAGCCATTTATCATAATATGTTCACTTTATTTGACTTATTTGAATGGAGAACCACTCATTGGCAGTATATCCTCTACATGGTACTGTGTAAAAATTGGGACAGCAGTGATTTTTGTTTTGTTAACTCACTAGCATCATGGAAAATCTGTCTTGGCTCATCTTTCAGTTTTCCATGATGATGTCAGACACCATTGTGAGAGGAAGGAGGGAAGCTGCGGAGGTAAGTCGGTGGATGGGGGGGATACTTGAGGATGTCCATGGGATTTTCTTGGATTTTCTGCATTGCTTTGAGAATTAAAAACACACACACACACACAAAAAAAATAAACAATAGGCCTATGCGTACTGGACTCGCAGCATCATTCAATACCATGAGGGAGATAAATACAAGAAATAGCTTTAAGATAGAGGGAGATAGCTAGCTTTCATAATCTGTCACATTCAGAGAGGGAATGCTATAACAAGAGTGCTTTACACTAATTACATTTTCAGTAAATACACAGGTTGAGAATATGAAGTTATGAGAAAGGTAGCTTTTGATTTGTAAAGGTAGAAAGGTAGCTTTTGATTTGTAAAGGTAGAAAGGTAGCTTTTGATTTGTAAAGGTAGAAAGGTAGCTTGTGATTTGTAAAGGTAGAAAGGTAGCTTTTGATTTGTAAAGGTAGAAAGGTAGCTTTTGATTTGTAAAGGTAGAAAGGTAGCTTTTGATTTGTAAAGGTAGAAAGGTAGCTTTTGATTTGTAAAGGTAGAAAGGTAGCTTTTGATTTGTAAAGGTAGAAAGTTACATCCTGGATCTGGATGTCTATTCCACCTAGTCCTATCTCCTTCCATCCGTTCTGTAACACATGCATTCCTAGCCAGTTAGGACAGCAACAAATCTCTAAATACCTGACAGGATAAGAAGTAGTACTACTAATATACTCTTAGCACTTACCACCCATTTTCTACTTTGAGCTTTATACTTACGACCCCTGTAAAAAAGAATAAACCATGCCCTCTTGAGGACAGACATGGTGGCTGCCTTAAAAGCCTACAGTTTAGACTCTACCCAGATTGTGTAGAGAACCCACATGGAAGAATGGGCTATTGACTATGTATATAGTACCAATCAAATGTTTGGACACACCTACTCATTCAAGGGTTTTCCTTTGTTTTGACTATTTTCTACATTGTAAAATAATAGTGAAGACATCAACACTATGAAATAACACATATGGAATCATGTAGTGTTAAACAAATCAAAATATATTTTATATTTGATAATCTTTAAAGGTAGTCACCCTTTGCCTTGATGACAGCTTTGCACACTCTGAGGTAGTCACCTGGAATGCATTTCAATTAACAGGTGTGTCTTGTTAAAAGTACATTTGTGGAATTTATTTCCTTCTTAATGTGTTTGAGCCAGTTGTGTTGTGACAAGGTAGGGGTGGTATACAGAAGATAGCTCTATTTGGTAAAATACCAAGTCCAGATTATGGCAAGAACAGCTCAAATAAGCAAAGAGAAACGACAGTCCACCATTACTTTAAGACATAGGTCAGTCAATCCAGAACATTTCAAGAACTTGGAGTTTCTTCAAGTGCAGTTGCAAAAACCATCAAGCACTATTATGAAACTGTCTCTCATGAGGACCGCCACAGGAAAGGAAGATCCAAGTTCATTAGAGTTACCAGCCTCAGAAATTGCAGCCCAAATAAATGCTTCACAGAGTTCAAGTGACAGACACATCTCAACATCAACTTTTCAGAGGAGACTGCGTGAATCAGGCCTGCATGGTCGAATTGCTGCTAAGAAATCACTACTAAAGGACACCAATAGGAAGAGACTTGCTTGGGCCAAGAAACACAAGCAATGGACATTAGACCGGTGGAAATCTGTCCTTTGGTCTGATGAGTCCAAATGTGTGATTTTTGGTTTCAACCGCCGTGTCTTTGTGAGACGCAGAGTAGGTGAACAGATGTGGTTCCCACCATGAAGCATGGAGGAGGAGGTGTGACGGTGCTTTGCTATTGACACTGTCAGTGATTTATTTACAGTTCAAGGTCCACTTAACCAGCATGTCTACCACAGCATTCTGCAGTGATATGCCATCACATCTGGTTTGCATTTAGTGGGACTATAATTTGTTTTTCAACAGGACAATGACCCAACACATCTCCAGGCTGTGTAAGGGCTATTTGGCCATCAGATGACCTGGCCTCCACAATCACCCAACTTCAACCCAATTGAGATGGTTTAGGATGAGTTGGACCGCAGAGTGAAGGAAAAGCAGCCAACAAGTGCTCAGCTATATGTGTGAACTCCTTCAAGAATGTTGGAAAAGCATTCCAGGTGAAGATGGTTGAGAGAATGCCAGAATGCTTTTTTGGTTACTACATGATTCCATATGTGTTATTTCATAGTTTTGATGTCTTCACTATTATTCTACAATGGTGGTGGAAAACGCTCTCTGCGCCACTCCAGAATTTCCCATAAGCTTTCAGTTGGGTTGAGATTGGTGACAGATGAACATGGCATATAGTTTACATTGTTTTCATGCTCATCAAATAATTCAGTGACCACTCGTGCCCTGTGGATGGGGGCATTGTCATCCTATGGGGGCATAGCCATGGTAGCCAAAATAATGGCCTGTCCAGCATTTTTATACATAACCCTAAGCATGATGGGTTGTTAATTAACTCAGGAACCACACTTGTGTGGATGCACCTGCTTTCAATATACTTTGTATCACTCATTCACTGAAGTGTTTCCATTATTTTGGCCTGTTACCTGTACCTAAAGATTAATAGTGATGGGAAGAGCTTTATGGGAGAATCTCAACTGCATACTCCTCGCATCCTCTCTCCTTCTCAAAACCCATTCGATTAAAAAGTCAGAGATTCCTCCCCTCTGACCTCCACCAATCAGTGTTAACAAGGAGGTGAGGAAAGAGGACGCAAGTATGCAATTGCGATTCTCCCAATGGCATAATCCTTATGTCCTCTTTCCTTGTCTCCTTCTCAAAACCCATTGGAGGAGGTCAGAGGGGCGGGACCTCTGGCTTTCTCATCCAATGGGTTTGAGAGAGGCGAGGAGAGAGGACGTGAGGAGTATGCAATTGAGATCTTCCCCATTGCTTATGACATGCCTGTCCAATATGGTCTTTCCATCCTTCCTGCCAGATACCTGGTTGTCTACCTTACAGCGAGGCCTACCTGTGAGTGCCTATGAGTCAAAGGAACAATAGCCACAGTCTCCAGGTAAAATCAACTTTTCATGAAGAACCTTGTCACTTTGCTGTCTGGAGCAGGTGTGTGTGTTTATGTTTGTATAGTAGTGCTACGTGCAGTTGAGGTTGAGTAGCGGTAGTGGAACGGTAAGAGGGGACGGGGGGGATAAAGAAGTACCTCTACCTGGCTCATAGTCTGGTGCGTCGCACGCTCCATAGTGTGAAATGGGATTTGCTCCCCGTGAAATAAAGTGTTGCAGTAACTCGGATTATCAGATTTTAATCCACTTGAATTTAAGGGCTCAGCATAGTGTCAAGGGAGCTGCGCCAGTGAGGACATTCCTTTTCTGTCAAACATCAAATCAAATTTTATTTGATGTTAATGAGAGTGTAGCGAAATGCTTGTGCTTCTAGTTCCGACAACGCAGTAATATCCAAAGAGTAATCTAACTTAACAATTTCACAACAATTACCTTATACACACGAGTGTAAATGAATAAGAATATGTACATAAAATAATATATGAATGAGTGATGGTATAGAATGGCATAGGCAAGATGCAGTGGATTGTATAGAGTACACTATATACATATGAGATGAGTGATGTAGGGTATGTAAACATATAAAAGTGGCATTGTTTAAAGTGGCTAGTGATACATTACATCAAGATGGCAAGATGCAGTAGATGGTATAGAGTACAGTATATACATAAGAGATGAGTAATGTAGGGTATGTAAACATTATATGAAGTGGCATTGTTTAAAGTGGCTAGTGATGCATTTATTCCATACATTTTTCCATTATTAAAGTGGCTGGAGTTGAGTCAGTATGTTGGCATAAGCCACTCAATGTTAGTGGTGGCTGTTTAACAGTCTGATGGCCTTGAGATAGAAGCTGTTTTTCAGTCTCTCGGTCCCTGCTTTGATGCACCTGTACTGACCTCACCTTCTGGATAATAGCGGGGTGAACAGGGTTGTTGTCCTTGATGATCTTTTTGGCCTTCCTGTGACATCGGGTGGTGTAGGTGTCCTGGAGGGCAGGTAGTTTGCCCCCGGTGATGCATTGTGCACTACCCTCTGCAGAATCGGATTAATATATATATATACTGTATATTAAGATATATATATATATATATATATATATATATATATATATATATTGTAACCAACATGTAATGGAAAAGGCAGCTAGAGCCCCACAGTGGAGGTGTCATAATACCCAGAAAACCTAGCGGTCAAACAGAGAAATGGTCCCAATCGTTTTTCCACCATTCATTTTTCCCATAGGGGATTTTAGAAACACTTCAAATAAGGCCTGTGTTTCATGTAGGTTTACCCTAGCGTGACGTTTTGATAACCATGTACAGTAAGTCTCTCTCGGACAAGGGACTTATAAATATATTCGGCTCTATTTACTCTCAGATTTGAAAATACTAATTAGCATCAAAGTAGGCATCATGCAAAACGACAAAACCCTGCAAGATCCTGCACGTCATCTCTAGCTGAGACCTTTGCAAACAGATTGTGTCAATTTAAAACTTACATAAGACAGTAAACAGAATTGTCCACCTTAAAGAAATGTAGCCAATTTTGTCATTACTACATTTAGCTAACATTAGATAGTTAATCCAGAGATTCTTACCTTTGCCTTGATTCGGCAGTCTTGTCCAGCTCATGGCATTTGTAGTTATTTTTTATAACCACATTAGCAGCTAATTGGCATTTCATTTGTTGGGGGGGGGTATATACAGGTGAATATATTGTTAATTACCTTGTCCTAGAGAGATTTCCACGGTTATCAAAATGGCATGCCAGGGTAAACCTACACGAAACAGACTTTATTGAGTGTTACTAAAATCCCGTATGGGAAACATTAATGGTGGAAAAACGATTGGAACAATTTCCTTGTTTGACCGCTAGGTTTTATGGGTCAAAGTAGTGGTATGTGGTGGTTGGCAGGGTAATTTTCTTTCTTGTACCCTTTTTGTGTCGCAAAAAAGTGTAATGTATTTACACTCCAGTGCAGTTGGTAGTGGCAATGCAACTTTTTGGTTCTCAACCGCCATTTAAAAATCACACAAGGGCTACCTGAGGGCGTTCACTTCGCTTGAACATTTGCTACATTGCGGAACGTTTTGTACTTACAGAATGACATGTTTCCCCAAAATGTTAATTCAAAACATTTTGATTTTTATTTGCGACTAGGTTTTTGCTAGAAGATTTTATTGACACAAGACTGTTCAATGGAAACACACAGTAGCAGGCAAATGTCTCTTAAATTTCTAAATGTCAACAAAAAATAATTGGACACATTCATGGAAACATAGTTATTGAGTGTTGAAATCCATAGTTTTAGGTAAGAATGACATTCTACGCAACCTGCCAAAATTACGCAGAGGGAGCCATTTGTCAATGGAGCAAACACTTTTATAAAATACATGTGGGCTACTTTAGTGTTGTACAAAATATATGCCTCCAATGTGAAAACAAAAAATAAGTAATAAGCATCCCAAAAGTTGTTGATTTCTTGAAACAAGAGGCTTGTGCAGGCGACTGCTGACTGACTGATCAACATATCACCTTGAGGAGAAATTTAAGTGATTGAGGGAGAAGTATCGGAGGTGGTAGGTGTGGTGATGTTCTTGAGCCCGAGGCTTGCACCGAGGGTCAGGATGAAGATGAGTCTTTGACTGTAGGAGTGAAGTTTTTGGAAAAAGTGGACACTTGCCTTTTGGCTGATCCATTTGTGGTTTCAGGGTGGGTGAAAACAGTTGTGTGCTGTGGAATCAGTGAGGGTAACCAGAAGTGGTCTTGGTATAATTGTTTGTGTTTCTGCTGGTCTGAGGGATAAGGCGCTTCGCATTAAATGAATGGGGGAAAGAAATGTGAATTGTTTTGCTCTCAAGAAAAGGACGCCACTGAAAGGAGTGATTACTGGGGTAGCAGTAAATGTAAAGGTTGACCAACTGAAGCGGAAGATTCCCAGTGTTTCTGATGCTTGTCGTTTGGTGCGACGCAGACAGGGTGGCGAGACTGGTGAAACAGAAGAGTCATTGTCTGTTATTTTGAGTTTTGATGAGTCTGTGGCAACAGTGTGTAGGGGGAGGTTCCTAGGTGTGAGAAGTGTGCAGAAGGGCATGAGACAAAGGAATGTGTAGTATTGGGGAAAGTAGTGGTATGTGTTAATTCTAAGGGTGCCCATGGTGCTGGGGATCAGAAATGTCCTGTGTGAGAGAGGCAGGTTGAGGCTTCCAGGGTTAGAGTAGTGCAGAAGTTGTCATATGCTGAGGCAGTAAAGGAAGTAGAGGAAGATGGGTCAAGGGGGAGGGATCCTGAGAGGAGTGGTGTGACTTGTAGACATGTACCACTACAGAGGGATAGGCCAACAAGTTATATTATGTTTCAGTAAGATTATATGTTTAGCATTTCTAGCAGTGGTTATCAACTGTACTTCAGGGATGGAACGTAAGTCTTGGAACATTGAGGTTGTGGTGGCAGTTGCAGAGGTATTTGGGTGTGCGAGAGAGTTTCAGGGTGTGTTAAGTCTTGGTGTCCCATCCTTTCAGGTTGTTGGCCTGAGGAAGGACTAAAAATAGTGGAGTACGGTGGTGTTATTTTTTATTAATATTTTTTTTTGTGAGTGTTGTGTTAGATGGTAGGGTATTTGTTTATTTATGTTTTCAAGCAAAGTATAAGGGAGTTGTACTCCAGTCTAGTAGGTTGGGGTAATGCAACATGTTTTGGATGTCAACCGCCGTTAAACCTCATCGAAGAAGTGAACTGTTGCATGCCCACGTCGTTTGAGCCAGATGAGTCTCCGTAGCTAAGTAAACATGAGTCACGTGCGAGGAAGAGGAAATATTGAATGAGAATTCTGAAAGCCACAGCTGTCGCAATCTAGCCACATTTTTTTCCTGATGAATATTGATGTTGCAACAAGCGTCTGTACATATAAATATACAATGCGTCTTTAAAGTCCATACTTTGATCGCTCATTAGCTGTCATGTCACCCTGTAATTGTATGAGCTAGCTACTAGCTAATACCTGTGCCTAACGGCGACGGGTCGAAGAGCGTACACCTGTGCTAGCTATCCATCCATTAATTTGTGAAAATATCTAGTACGCCAGTAGCTTGTTAGCACCCAACCCAAGGAAGGTATATCTTGATAGAATGCGATGGGAAACTGTTGGGCTTATTGTTCTGGAATCTTCAGAAGAGAAGCAAACATTATACAACGAGGAGGCGGGTAAGTGATACGCCCTTTAAACCAACGTTGTCTAGCAAAGGTTAGCTAGGTACAAGTATACTGTATTACAGTATCAGCGTAAAAAAGATCCACGATGTCAAGACTTGTGCCGTGTTCAAAACAACTGGGAACTCGGAAATCTCCGAGTTTAGAATGGTGTTAAAAACAACTCTGGAATTCCAATTTGGGAACTGACTTCACGACCTAAAGATCACTGACGTTATGATTTCACCTCGTATTCTCAGTTGTTTTGAAAGCGAAATTATAGCTACGAACCAGAGTCGCATGTCATATAACGTTACCTTTCCCTACGAACTAGATAGGTTTTCCCGCAGCAAGCTGAAGCGTTCCTCACACCACCCCTTCATGTGGGTTTTTCCATACACTGACACACGGCTTTGTAAATGCATGGTGCATTTTATCCTGTATTCAATTACAATTGACTAATATGGAAAAATATTTTGTTGACACTCATTGCATCCAGCTTCCTTAAAGGAAAACCACATTT
Organism: Oncorhynchus clarkii lewisi; assembly: GCF_045791955.1. NCBI lineage: Eukaryota > Metazoa > Chordata > Actinopteri > Salmoniformes > Salmonidae > Oncorhynchus > Oncorhynchus clarkii. The sequence goes on along the minus strand of NC_092160.1, from coordinate 15,121,756 downwards.
CTGAGTAGGTTATAAACTGCTGGCTTGATGTTATTGATATCAGTTAGGCCTATAACGTTACAGTTGTGATGCCAGGCTGTATCTGAGCAATTCCATGGTAAGAATTATGCTGAGACTCAGATTTTTCCCATTAAAATGTATGCCAAACAAAAACCAATGATTGCAAAGCTAAACAAACTATGCAACTCTATGCACAAGGACAACTTAACAATTTCCACTGAACATTTGACAAAAACACATTTATTTGAACAATGCAGATGCAAAGTTTGGTAACAGCATGACTGCACCAACCACCATTCTGTGTCATTCCAGCAAGCCATGACACCCACCATCTAAGATTGTAAAGAAATTGTTTCTGTAGGTAAGAAACCGATATTAGCATTCCTGAAACATTATTTTGTTGAAGTAGAATTTGGTCATTGAGAAATTAAGCTAATTGATTGTGCCCAAATTTGATCTTTTTTTTATTGATAGGGTTCACAAAATATTCAACACATAGTACCCAACATCCAATTTGGACTAAACTATACTTAGCTTGAAAAGAAAGAAAGAAATAAACAAATACCCTAACAAAAAAATGTATACAAAAATAACACCACCCTACTCCACTATTTAAATACACTGCTCAAAAAAATAAAGGGAACACTAAAATAACACATCCTAGATCTGAATGAATGAAATATTCTTATTAAATACTTTTTTCTTTACATAGTTGAATGTGCTGACAACAGAATCACACAAATGATCAATGGAAATCAAATGTATCAACCCATGGAGGTCTGGATTTGGAGTCACACTCAAAATTAAAGTGGAAAACCACACTACAGGCTGATCCAACTTTGATGTAATGTCCTTTAAAACAAGTCAAAATGAGGCTCAGCAGTGTGTGTGGCCTCCACGTGCCTGTATGACCTCCCGACAAAGCCTGGGAATGCTCCTGATGAGGTGGCGGATGGTCTCCTGAAGGATCTCCTCCCAGACCTGGACTAAAGCATCCGCCAACTCCTGGACAGTCTGTGGTGCAATGTGGCATTGGTGGATGGAGCAAGACATTATGTCCCAGATGTGCTCAATTGGATTCAGGTCTGGGGAACGGGCGGGCCAGTCCATAGCATCAATGCCTTCCTCTTGCAGGAACTGCTGACACACTCCAGCCACATGAGGTCTGGCATTGTCTTGCATTAGGAGGAACCCAGGGCCAACCGCACCAGCATATGGTCTCACAAGAGGTCTGAGGATCTCATCTCGGTACCTAATGGCAGTCAGGCTACCTCTGGCGAGCACATGGAGGGCTGTGCAGCCCCCCAAAGAAATGCCACACCATGACTGACCCACTGCCAAACCGGTCATGCTGGAGGATGTTGCAGGCAGCAGAACGTTCTCCATGGCGTCTCCAGACTGTCAAGTCTGTCACATGTGCTCAGTGTGAACCTGCTTTCATCTGTGAAGAGCACAGGGTGCCAGTGGCGAATTTGCCAATCTTGGTGTTCTCTGGCAAATGCGAAACGTCCTGCACGGTGTTGGGCTGTAAGCACAACCCCCACCTGTGGATGTTGGGCCCTCATACCACCCTTATGGAGTCTGTTTCTGACCGTTTGAGCAGACACATGCACATTTGTGGCCTGCTGGAGGTCATTTTGCAGGGCTCTGGCAGTGCTCCTCCTGCTCCTCCTTGCACAAAGGCGGAGGTAGCGGTCATGCTGCTGGGTTGTTGCCCTCCTACGGCCTCCTCCACGTCTCCTGATGTACTGGCCTGTCTCCTGGTAGCGCCTCCATGCTCTGGACACTACGCTGACAGACACAGCAAACCTTCTTGCCACAGCTCGCATTGATGTGCCATCCTGGATGAGCTGCACTACCTGAGCCACTTGTGTGGGTTGTAGACTCCGTCTCATGCTACCACTAGAGTGAAAGCACCGCCAACATTCAAAAGTGACCAAAACATCAGCCAGGAAGCATAGGAACTGAGAAGTGGTCTGTGGTCACCACTTGCAGAACCACTCCTTTATTGGGGGTGTCTTGCTAATTGCCTATAATTTCCACCTGTTGTCTATTCCATTTGCACAACAGCATGTGAAATTTATTGTCAATCAGTGTTGCTTCCTAAGTGAACAGTTTGATTTCACAGAAGTGTGATTGACTTGGAGTTACATTGTGTTGTTTAAGTGTCCCCTTTATTTTTTTGAGCAGTGTACATTTAGTCCAACCTCAGGCCAACAACCTGAAAGGATGGGACATCACCACAACACACTCTGTAACTCTTCTGATGTAAAGTCTCGCACACCCAAATACTGTACCTCTGCAGCTGCCACCACAACCTCAATTCTCTGCGACTTACGTTCCATCCCTGCGGTACATTTGATAACCATTGCTATGAATGCTAAAAATTAAATCTTACTGAAACATAATATCACATAACATAATATCCTTCCCCCTTGACCCATCTTCCTCTACTTTCTTCAGTGCCTCAGCATATGACAACTTCTGCACTACTCTAACCCTGGAAACCTCAACCTGCCTCTCTCACACGGGACATTTCTGATCCCCAGCACCATGGGCACCCACACATACCACTACTTTCCCTAATGCTACACATTCCTTTGTCTCATGCTCTTCTGCACACTTCTCACACCTAGGAACCTCCCCCTACACACTGTTGCCACAGACTCATCAAAACTCAAAAGAACAGACCATCACTCTTCTGTTTCACCACTCACACCACCTTGTCTGCGTTGCACCAAACGACGAGCGTCACAAACACCGGGAATCTTCCACTTGGGCAAAGAATCATTGGTCAACCTTTACATTTACTGCTACCCCAGTTATCACTCCTTTCAATGGCGCCCTTTTCTTGAGTGCAAAACAATTCACATTTCTTGCCCTATTCGTTTAACGTGGAGCGCCTTCTCCCTCTGACCAGCAGAAACACAAAGAATTATACCAAGACCACTTCTGGTTACCCTCACTGATTCCACAGCACCCAACTCTGTTTTCACCCACGGGATGGGCCGCAAAGCCGCGCACAGAAGACAGACCCGGGGGGGAGGGGGGGCGCGCGCCACACTTGGTAGCACAGATAATGGCGCTGACTAGGGAAATGTTTCCCGCTGTTCTTAGTTCCAGGCTGCACGGTCAAACTAGAACAGATGAACTAATCTTTAACTAGATGCCACTGTTCCGGCTTGTGCCAACACCCATTTATCCATTTAGCTGGTCTCATTTCTTTTCAACTTTATGTAGAAAACGAATAGCTTTTGCTCATGATGAAAATAAATTGTGTGGCCAAGCCAGTCCTCGATGAAAGCATTTGTTTGTCCTCCTCTCAGCAACCTAATGCTTCAACCCAACTCTCCTTGAATAGTCTAACAAATGGCATCTCTCTGAGAGGGCTATCCCCATCATGCAATTCTGACATTTAGACATCCTACAAGCCCACAACTTTGATGGAGAAATTGGTTAGTGACTAAAATGTTGTGACAACCCTAATAAAATAATACAATTATAAACCATTCATGGCAGTCTTTTTTTTTTCAATAACATGTGATGTGACATTTACCATTAAACACAGCCCAACCCAATACCATTACAAAACACTATGCAATGTGTGTTTGGGCCTTTTAACATTGAAGACCATTAGAGACCATAACATTGAAACCATTATTACTGCTGTATCCTAATGGTTTGCTTGTTCGCCAGTAATGGTCTAACTAATCCAGACCTTAATGGAAATAAACCACACGTTTCCTAGACACCAATTAAGCCTAAGAGAAGGACAAACTGAATTGCTTTCCTGGGAGACTGGCTTGAATTGTGAGGATGACCACATTTTTTTTTTCATCATGAGCAAAAGTTTTTGGTTTTCTACCCAAAGTTGCCAAGCAACAGATGTGATCCATTTAATCAACACAAGAGACCAGCAAAAAATGATTAAAGGGTGTGGTGACAGTAGCTGTAATAGCGGCATCTAGTGGGCGAAACGTGGTACTTTAACAATGCATGGTAAATAATGCAAGCGACTTCAATGGCTAATTTCTCTGAACATGGAAAAAGAAATCAGATTCACAAGGAATAAATTACATAGGATGAAGATGCAATACTCCAAGCAGCTGCTCCATACTACTTGTACTTGTCAGACAGAATGGATACTGTATACTGGTTGTCCGGGGTGGGATTGTGGGTAGCTTTGATAATTATATTGGATTCCTCGTGTCTTAGTCATTGTTAGGTAGAATTATGGTCCAGATCGGATGTAAAGGTACTGTATTTATTGAAGATTATATTAGTCCTATTAATTCAAATGGCCAATTTGCATGCAAACAAATGGCTTCATATCTCAGCTCAAATTATAATTCAACATATTAATGTTTCCGGAATGCTAAGAAACATAAGATAACTACAGAAACTATTTTATAACAATCTGAGTCTCATCATCAATTGCCCGTCTCTTCTGTTGAAAGATCTAGCTATGAATGACAGTGACCGAAAGCATCCAAAATGGATGTCAATGTTGTCAAATTTCTGTCCATACAGGTCCAAATACTTTAGAAGCAGTACAACTGGGGAACATTACACAATAGAGGTATGATACTTACATTTTTCTGGAAGTAGGCCTATGTCATGTTTCATCATGCATCACTTGGTTGGAAAAACATGATGTACTTACAGTGCAATTCTCTCTCCCCACAGTTTGAAAACCTTGTTGAGAGTGATGAGGTAAGTGTGTGAACATGTAGAGCATATTTGTTAGATTGAAACAATCCGAAAGTGTGCCATTGGCTGACGATACACAGAAGACACGATGATTGTGGGCCTGTTCTGGATGATTCTTTGCCCACTTTTAGTATTTAAGTTGTCTTATTTTAATTTCAGGCAGAGAGCCCACAAAGCTGTCCCAGGTACGTTTTTGAAACTTTTTGGGGGGACAGACGAATGCATATCAGAAGAATAATGTTAATCAGGGCTTTAACCAAGATGAGCTTGAGGTAATGTTTGTTTAATTTTGATACCAGGCCTATCAGTGAAGATGAGATCATCCACCTCAAAGAGCACCGGTATACTGCAATTTCGGATCAGCAGAACTTGATAGACGATAAGTTGCAAGCAGAGGTAGGCTTACACAAGAACAGTGCCTCTGAAAGGGCTGGAGAAATCATAGTACCTCTTTTTTTTTTTTTTTTTGCTTAAAGATAATGGAAGGTTCAATTCAAAGGTCATTACACTTCCTCGTTTATGAACTTTGTACTGCCTTTCATGTAGCAAGATACAGTATCTAAGATAAGTTTATGCTTAGCCTACGTGCTCACAGCAGTCTTATATTTTAATTTTGGTTGATTTATTTTTTTTTATTTGCTTTTCAGAATTGTTTTGCAATTTTGGTTTTCTGTTCTCAACTTTGTTCTTTGTTTTGTCATTTCTGCTCAGTTATTAGCACAAGAGGAGAAGTTAAGGCTAGAAGAGGAGGCTAGAAATGCTGCCCAGCGTGAGGCTGCCAGGCTGGCACGCGAGCGAAAGCTAAAGGAGGTGAGGCGGCCATTATTGAGTGCGCCTGTCGTCCCTTCACTACCTTGTTCCACCTCACCCACCTTTTCCTTGGCTCTACCCCTGCTTCTTTCGATTAGTGTTGCACACTACACCAAAACGTCTGTACTTTTTCCATAATACAACATATCAAAAAGTTTGGGACTAGAATTGTTTGATTGGTCGTTCTATGTGTCTCATGTTTGGAGATCAACTAAATGTATTGCATTTATTAAATTATTTAATTAGCTAAAGTTTAACATAAGACCTGAACAGAACTCATCAGTGATTTGTATTCTCTGCCACTTTCTGAAGAGGCAATAAGAATGCCCGTCTGTGTGTGGTAGCCAATAGTGAAACTAATAATGAGCATCTTTGTTTAGATGGAAAGGCTTTCCCAAAAACCTTTCTAAATTAAAGGTTTATGCCTACCTGGCAGAATCATGATTATTGGCATCAATCTAGTGGCCGCTTGTTATACAAACTCTATCACGTGAGCTACAGAAAAACCGCTAACCAAACAACCATACCAACTGCATGAGCACTTCAATTAAAGGGTAACTACATTCAAATCTAAACCTCTTAGAATTTTCCCAGACCTCAAAACTGGTCGCCTAATGTGATTTAAGCATTGTTATGGACTTAGAAAAACAAAATTGGATGTTCGTGGTACTAAACCTGGTATCGGGATAGAAGCCATAATTCTGGTACTGTGAAAACACTAGTCTTTATTACCACTTCAAGTACATAATATCACAAATTGACAAAGGATTGACCACCAATCTAAAGAACTGTAGTCGATGGTATGTCTCTCAATATGAATTTGTAAATCGTACCCCCAGGCAAGTGTCCTTTGAATTAGTGATTTGCCTCAGTTAATTCACACAAAAAAGGGAAAGGCATTTGTCTACACTCCATTTCTTAACCTCAAATTAGTCTATGCATCCATTAATTTCAATTTTTTGATATTTGGGTTGTTTCTCAAAGCTGTGCGTTTTTATTGTTCATTCCACAGTTTTTCCCTTGGTTAATTCCATTTTTTTCATCTGTGTTTGCCTATCTGTCACCTTAATTTGAACAAAGACGGTAATGTCAGCATGTAACTAACAAATCTTCTAGTGATCATTATTTACATTTACATTTTTGAAGTGTTTTTCTGAGGTATAATTATTTTTCAAAGCAACAGCTTGCACAACGGAAAAAAAGCAAGGCAGAAGTCCAAGGTGGCGCAGCCCATCCAAGAAAGTGAGTATATAAACCAAGTAAAAATGGCTCCCTCAAGGTCCATGTGTGTCAGTGATGATATGACCATGAAATTGAGTTGTTGACTGTTTCTCCTCCACTGGTTGGACTCTGTTCTAGGCATGGCTCAGGTGAAGACTTTGATGTCTACCTACAGCATGTGAAAGTCATGTCAGAAGCCTTCAGGAGCAGCAGTGAGTCTGCTATTTCAGCACAACCATTTTCTGTAGCCTATATATTATATTCCGTGTTTGAAACGGTTCCTCTCAAATTGTGCATACCAACATTCTATTTTAAGATAAAACACTTTCGGTATCCCTGAAAGTTAATGGTCATGCCGCCATTGAGACTTCTTGCTCTTTGAAACCACCTGTGATTTGATAAGGCAGTGTTTGTGTAATCAGGGCTGTCCTCTGAGACTAATGTGATCACTCCCAACACGGAGAGCAGCTGGGACTTCAACAGCAAGACCCGCTCCACCAACGATGACGGAACCTCACTGGACCTGGAGTGGGAGGACGAGGAAGGTGGGGGCTTGTATAATTACTTATTGTCTTTTTAGTGTCCCCTTGGCTGTTTTGTCACATGTCAAAAAATACATTCCCTGAACATACTGTGCAGTTTCATTGAACAACAACAGTAATTGTTGAATTCAACCCTCTCAAAATCACCAGTTGAATGGCCATGCGATGTTTAACTAGATGTATCAAATTGTCCTTGTCTTCAGGGATGAACCAGGTGGTCCCAGCGTGGGAGAGGTCTAAAACCGAGGAGGACATACTCCGAGCGGCACTCCGGCCGGGCAAGAAGCAGACGACCAGCGGTACGGCCTCCGCCTCTGAGGACTCCAACGCCCTGGAGTGGGAGAACGACTTTGTAAGCGCTCACGGCGAGGATTATGCTGAGGAGAATGCAGAGGACTCTGAATATGAGTGCTTTGTCAACCCCGTCATGGATATGCACACCCCATCTGAGGAAACCCCACCGGTAGAGATAACTGCACCGGAGACTGAGAAGAGATAGTCCCCATCGCCTGGGGATCCAGAGTCAAATCCTAATGTTAGACCACATTGTGAATGTTTGATTATACACCTCATCAACTTCAAATGTGTTTGTTTGTCCTCATTGGCTGGTGGACCAGTTTTTATTTGACAATCTTCTCTTGTGTTAATTAAGCCTTAGTTGGCAAAGTTTTCATGTCATCCAGTGCATTATTGAATCAAGTGCAATTTCCAGATCTAGTTTGGTGTGATAGTGATTGGGTTTTTATTTGTGAGAGGGCTATAGTGTTTTCACAGTTAGAATGAACTCAAAACAACATAGGGACACATAAAATAAAAGCAACAACAACCTTCAATCAGTGCCTGAATCACCAGGAAATAAAACTTTCATAAATTGTTAACCAGGTCATAGGACAGTTAGCTGATGAGGATTTTGTCCGTTACCAAGTTAATATTTTAATCAGTGTTTCTCCAGGGATCATAGCTTGCCAGTTGTCTGGTATGGAACATGTAGAGAACCCCTAATGGAGTGGAGTATATCATGTAGCAACTTGTTTGTACACTCAATGTGTTTTTAATCCAAAAAATGCAAGTGCTAAGATTTGCGATTTTGTTTATCTTCTCAGTTCCAATTAACCAGTGACTCACCATGGACACACAGTACTACATTTAGTTATTTGTTAGTTTGAAACAAAATGTGTTTGTCAGTCAAATGCTGCTCAAGTTTTGGACAGGTTTGTGTGTCCAACATTTTTATTTGTATTATATACAGTGAAGGTTGGCTACATCACGTTTGTAGAATTCCTTAGTCCTCTATGTACACATTTAAATCTTACATCGTCAGACTTTTCTATTCTTTTTAACGTTTAGGATTGATTTGTCATGGTGAGCAGCTCAAATTGTTTATTTTACGCTCAAAAGACCAGCCGATTACAAGAGAACATGGATAAACGAACATCTGTCTCCAGCACTGCTCCTTCCAATGGCACTGCCAATAGCGTACAACTTGGGCTCCAACTCTTCAATCTCACCTTTATTTCTGATTTAGCACAATCAGACATTTTTCAAGACCTTTTAAGAATGTCACCCTGATCACTGGAAGTGGACATGGTTGCATTTGATTGAAATGGTTGATGTGAAGACAGGAATAACGAGGAACTGTTTGGAGACTACAGTATGCTCTAGGAGGTTTCTAGAAATGGACCAATACGTGTATATATCATTTCTTTGTGTGCACTAGTAAATTCGTTTTTGTCTTCCCTCACTGCAAAAGGGGACCTTCTCACTACACCCTTATAATGTGGAGATGATGTGCCTACTTTGGAAGCTTTTGCTTTATTGTACAGAATACTGTCTCACCTTGATTTTGCAATTGTTGTGACGTTTGTGACAACAGCGATTGTCCCCCGTAGTGCAGCCCTACTGTACCTGGGGAATCCAAAGCGCCACCATTTAGGTTGTTTCACCCCATTGAGAGAGAATTTAACTTTCCTTTGTTTGTACTGCCTGTAGCTTTACCATCCTAGAAACACAAGCCATTTGATTTTAGCAATTAAAGTGTCATCATAATTGGGGTGAAGAATTACCACAGCTGCACCATTGGCCCAACTCCAAATCGGACCTCCTATTTGTCTGGCATCAAACTCAATGCACAATATTTTGTCCACAGAAAGTGTTCAGACTGTAATAATTGGAGGGATTGTAATTGCAGCTTATCTATGCACTGTTTGATTTACGTGAACTGGTGGGTCCAATCAATGATTGGTTTATAGTATGTGTTTGTAGTGTTTTCTAAGGATACTGTCCTTTTTTTTAACGTAAGTTAGCATGGTGATAAGGGTTGGACACCGTACATTATGGGTGCAATCACAAGGATGGATTAAACTGCCGTGTGCTTATTTCATATCATTCCACTCTTTAGAAGTACAGTGCCTTGCGAAAGTATTTGGCCCCCTTGAACTTTGCGACCTTTTGCCACATTTCAGGCTTCAAACATAAAGATATAAAACTGTATTTTTTTGTGAAGAATCAACAACAAGTGGGACACAATCATGAAGTGGAACGACATTTATTGGATATTTAAAACTTTTTTTAACAAATCAAAAACTGAAAAATTGGGCGTGCAAAATTATTCAGCCCCCTTAAGTTAATACTTTGTAGCGCCACCTTTTGCTGCGATTACAGCTGTAAGTCGCTTGGGGTATGTCTATCAGTTTTGCACATCGAGAGACTGAAATTTTTTCCCATTCCTCCTTGCAAAACAACTCGAGCTCAGTGAGGTTGGATGGAGAGCAGTTGTGAACAGCAGTTTTCAGTTCTTTCCACAGATTCTCGATTGGATTCAGGTCTGGACTTTGACTTGGCCATTCTAACACCTGGATATGTTTATTTTTTAACCATTCCATTGTAGATTTTGCTTTATGTTTTGGATCATTGTCTTGTTGGAAGACAAATCTCCGTCCCAGTCTCAGGCCTTTTGCAGACTCCATCAGGTTTTCTTCCAGAATGGTCCTGTATTTGGCTCCATCCATCTTCCCATCAATTTTAACCATCTTCCCTGTCCCTGCTGAAGAAAAGCAGGCCCAAACCATGATGCTGCCACCACCATGTTTGACAGTGGGGATGGTGTGTTCAGCTGTGTTGCTTTTACGCCAAACATAACGTTTTGCATTGTTGCCAAAAAGTTCAATTTTGGTTTCATCTGACCAGAGCACCTTCTTCCACATATTTGGTGTGTCTCCCAGGTGGCTTGTGGCAAACTTTAAACGACACTTTTTATGGATATCTTTAAGAAATGGCTTTCTTCTTGCCACTCTTCCATAAAGGCCAGATTTATGCAATATACGACTGATTGTTGTCCTATGGACAGAGTCTCCCACCTCAGCTGTAGATCTCTGCAGTTCATCCAGAGTGATCATGGGCCTCTTGGCTGCATCTCTGATCAGTCTTCTCCTTGTATGAGCTGAAAGTTTAGAGGGACGGCCAGGTCTTGGTAGATTTGCAGTGGTCTGATACTCCTTCCATTTCAATATTATCGCTTGCACAGTGCTCCTTGGGATGTTTAAAGCTTGGGAAATCTTTTTGTATCCAAATCCGGCTTTAAACTTCTTCACAACAGTATCTCGGACCTGCCTGGTGTGTTCTTTGTTCTTCATTATGCTCTCTGCGCTTTTAACGGACCTCTGAGACTATCACAGTGCAGGTGCATTTATACGGAGACTTGATTACACACAGGTGGATTGTATTTATCATCATTAGTCATTTAGGTCAACATTGGATCATTTAGAGATCCTCACTGAACTTCTGGAGAGAGTTTGCTGCACTGAAAGTAAAGGGGCTGAATAATTTTGCACGCCCAATTTTTCAGTTTTTGATTTGTTAAAAAAGTTAGAAATATCCAATAAATGTCGTTCCACTTCATGATTGTGTCCCACTTGTTGTTGATTCTTCACAAAAAAAATACAGTTTTATATCTTTATGTTTGAAGCCTGAAATGTGGCAAAAGGTCGCAAAGTTCAAGGGGGCCGAATACTTTCGCAAGGCACTGTTTATTTGTTACTGAGAATAATGTAAAGGGATTTCGGAAGTGAACCAGTTTTATTTGGCTACTTTTGAGTCATAGCACATATTATGACAATTTACCCTTTTCAATTAACCTGCTGATAAAGGACCTGCATCCTAATTTGAGATCCAAGCATGTTTTACACAGATTGGACACACAACTCTCATTGATATCAATGTTTTTGTTTCATTGTTCACAGGTTAGGATTACACCCATAGTCATGAGCCTTTAATTATTTGAATACTATTGCAAACAGGATGTATCAACACCTGTGCCATTCTGTCAATACCGTATGACATTTTCTGTTCAATTTGACTGCAACTAAAATAAATCCTACAAACAATCTGTGAGAATTTGGAAAAATGCACAATGCTGTATAAACAGTGTAGTTTTAGTGTATTGTATAATTATTTTTATTTACATGTTTGTCTTTTACCAAACTATCTAAATATCAATTTCTGATGCAATGTAATACAGAACACCAAAAAAAGTATGGGTGGTGAAATATCCAGCAGGTGGCAGTATTGCTACATGCATTCTTTGAGATTAAGTACAAGTATATATATAGTAAGTAACCTGAATTACAGTTTCTGATTGAAAGACAACTGTAGTCCATGGAACAACAACATCCCAGTTACTCACTCTACTAAATGTCCCAAGTGGCTAGAAGGAAGCTATTACTTATTGCTGTTTGGCAACCAGGTACTGTACATTTCAGACAAAATACTGTACCCCAGCAAATCTTGTAGCTAGATGGAATTTTGAGCACTATCTTCCAGTCAGAACATTATGAGATAAAATGGTGTGTGTTTTACCCAGTGTGTTAAGGGAACACCTTTCCTCGGACAAAATGCTGTTTCCTAACCTCCACCATGGAAGTGTGAAGGTGAGGAAAATCAAGACAAACGACAGACTAGAGACAATCAAAGCCTTGCACCTGAAAACCTAGTTTCCCTCAAAGGATTGTGGGAGTTGGCAGGAGATAAATGAAAGGAGAGAACAGCTCAGACAATAAGAGCTCTGCTTTACTGAATTACTTTGAAAGCTTCCTTTTCCTGGATAACAAAAGTACTGTACTGTTACAGTAAATGCTTTCCCTTCTTGAACTGTTAATGATCATTACTTTGAGAGATTGTTCTTTATTTTAAATGTCATCTAAAAATAGCAATACAGTTTCTAGTAGAACATTTTCTTTCTGGCCAACAGCAGATGTGACTCTTATTGTAAAGTCACGTATTGAGTCCATACAGCAATAGCAGTTTTTTTCTTACTCTTTCAATTTTTTTGTGACCCTTCAAGGTGCCGCATATGGGACAAAAATGGCATACACCTTTTGATTGTTACCCATGTTACACTATTTGGAGCCTTTTTTAAATCAATACAAAAGTTGAAGACTATCATTCCTGAAATGTCATAGGTGACGTAAAAACGTCTTAGGGATAGCCTCCTTTTTTCCAATTTTCGTCTCAATGACATACCCAAATCTAACTGCCTGTAGCTCAGGCCCTGAAGCAAGGATATGCATATTTCCTGGGACCATTTGAAAGAAAACACTTTGTTTGTGGAAATGTGAATTGAATTTAGGAGAATATAGATCTGGTAGAAGAAAATACAAAGAAAAAACTATAGTTTTTTTCTATCACCATCTTTAAAGTGCAAGAGAAAGGTCACAGTTCAAGGCATCACTCTGGTTGTAATTCCGATAGTGTCCACAAGACGGCAATAGTATATGTGCAAAGTTTCCGATGGATAACTTGAAGTATGAGTGAACTACAAGACTTTTAGTGTGAAGTCCCCAGGTACATTTGTGCAAATCGTGGGAGACATTCGCATTCACATTACATTTTTCTGTAAGAATATCGTCAAATCTGTATAATTGGACTTTGATTTAGCTTTCCAAGTATTAGTAGCCATATTATAAGTTCAACATTTGCAAAACAACCAGTTTTCATAACTGAATATCCTTAAAAATGTTGTCCAAAATGTAAAGGCATGCTGTCATACAAGGTTAGTTTTACGACATATACATGGTTTCCGGATATTCCCGTAAAGACTCTAAGCTGTAATCGCTGCCAAAGGTGATTCTAACATGTACTGAATTTACTCAGGGGTGTGAAAACTTATGTAAATTAGATATTTCTGTATTTCATTTTCAATAAATATGCTGGTTATGTTAGTTATGATGCTACAAGCTTGGCACACCTGTATTTGGGGAGTTTCTCCCATTCTTTCTCTGCAGATCTTCTCAAGCTCTGTCAGGTTGGATGGGGAGCGTCACTGCACAGCTATTTTCAGGTCTCTCCAGAGATGTTTGAACGGGTTCAAGTCTGGGCTCTGGCTGGGCCACTCAAGGACATTCAGAGACTTTTCCTGAAGCCACTCCTGCGTTTTCTTGGCTGTGTGCTTAGGGTCGCTGTCCTGTTGGAAGGTGAACCTTCGCCCCAGTCTGAGGTCCTGAGCGCTCTGGAGCAGGTTCTCTGTACTTTGCGCCGTTCGTCTTTCTCTCGATATGGACTAGTCTCCCAGTCCCTGCTGCTGAAAAACGTCCTCCAGACGTGATGCTTGGCATTCAGGCCAAAGAGTTATATCTTGGTTTCATTAGACCAGAGAATCTTGTTTCTCATGGTCTGAAAGTCTTTAGATGCCTTTTGGCAAACTCCAGGCGGGCTGTCATGTGGCTTTTACTGAGGAGTGGCTTCCGTCTGTCCGTCCTACCATAAAGGCCGTACTGGTGGAGTGCTGCAGAGATGGTTGTCCTTCTGGAAGGTTTTCCCATCTCCATAGAGGAACTCTGGAGCTCTTGGCAATTTATTGCATGGAATAGTCTTCAATTCTCAGAACAAGAATAGACTAACGAGTTTCAGAAGACATGTCTTTGTTTCTGGCCATTTTAAGCCTGTAATTGAACCCCAAAATGCTGATGCTACAGATACTCAACTAGTCTAATGAAGGCCAGTTTTATTGCTTCTTTAATCAGAACAACAGTTTTCAGCTGTGCTAACATAATTGCAAAAGTGTTTTCTAATGATCAATTAGCCTTTTAAAATTATAAACTTGGATTAGCTAAAACAACATGCCTTTGGAACTCAGGAGTGATGGTTGTTGATAATGGGCCTCTATGCCTATGTAGATATTCCATAAAAAAACCATCTGTTTACAGCTACAACAGTCATTTACAACATTAACAATGTCTACACTGTATTTCTGATCAATTTGATGTTATGTTAATGGACAAAAAATGTTGCTTTACTTTGAAAGTTAAAGTGATTTCTAAGTGACCCATGTTTTTATTTAACTTGGCAAGTCGGTTAAGAATACATTCTTATTTACAATGACGGCTTAGGAACAGTGGGAACTGCTTTGTTCAGGACGACAGATTATTATCTTGTCAGCTCAGGGATTCGATCTAGCAACCTTTTGGTTATTGGCCCAACGCTCTAACCACTAGGCTACCTGCCACATTAAAAGATTTGTGTTCTGTTGGCAGTCCCCCCGGCTTCTGAAGCAAAGGCTTTGCCTTCATACTCACACACCCCTCAAAGCCCCTCCCACCCATCACACATGTCACACCCTGTCACACTCTGTCACACCCCTCACACCCTGTCACACCCCACACACCCTGTCACACCCCACACACCCTGTTACACCCCTCACACCCTGTCACACCCATCAAACCCCACCACACTCCACCATACTCCTCATACCCTGTTACACCCCTCACACCCTGTCACACCCATCAAACCCCACCACACTCCACCATACTCCTCATACCCTGTTACACCCCTCAGATCCTGTCACACCCATCAAACCCCACCACACTCCACCATACTCCTCATACCCTGTTACACCGATCAAACCCCACCACACTCCACCATACTCCTCATACCCTGTTACACCCCTCAGATCCTGTCACACCCCGTCACACCCCTTCATACCCATCACATCCCTCACACCCATCAGATCCGTCACACCCGTCACATCCTCACACCCATCACATCCCTCACACCCATCAGATCCGTCACACCCGTCACATCCTCACACCCCCTCACACCCATCACATCCCTCACACTCATCAGATCCCTCACACCCGTCACATCCTCACACCCCCTCACACCCATCACATCCCTCACACCCATCAGATCCGTCACACCCGTCACATCCTCACACCCATCACATCCCTCACACTCATCAGATCCCTCACACCCGTCACATCCTCACACCCTGGCACACACCCCTCACACCCGTCACATCCTCACACCCTGGCACACACCCCTCACACCCGTCACATCCTCACACCCTGGCACACACCCCTCACACCCGTCACATCCTCACACCCTGGCACACACCCCTCACACCCGTCACATCCTCACACCCTGGCACACACCCCTCACACCCGTCACATCCTCACACCCTGGCACACACCCCTCACACCCGTCACATCCTCACACCCTGGCACACACCCCTCACACCCGTCACATCCTCACACCCTGGCACACACCCCTCACACCCGTCACATCCTCACACCCTGGCACACACCCCTCACACCCGTCACATCCTCACACCCTGGCACACACCCCTCACACCACGTCACATCCTCACACCCTGGCACACACCCCTCACACCACGTCACTGCAGGAAGTTCTATGAAGCTACAGACACTGGTTAAGTTATAGCCCTGAAAGAAAGAAGCAATGAGCGTTTGGGGGACATGAGGTCCAAAGCTATGTATAGAATGGCAGGGTCATCTTTCACATCACCATGCAAACCTGCTGATTAGAAGGTCCTGTGTAGATTGTATTTTCAACCAGTAACTATCAGGAAATAACATTAACCACGTTTCCATCCACAGTTTTTATGTGAGTAAAGTCATAGCATATGAGAAAAATCACGACAGCTGTCATAGAAACAGGAAGTTATGAGGGAAATGGCGGTGGAAACGCCTTTATGCACAAATATTGATATTATGACCATCATTTTTTTCACCTTTATTTAACCAGGCAGGCCAGATGAGAACAAGTTCTCATTTACAACTGCGACCTGGCCAAGATAAAGCAAAGCAGTGCAACAAAAACAACCACACAGTTACACTTAAATAAACGTACAGTCAATAACACGAAAGATAAGAAAAATTGAAAAATCTATGTACAGTGTGTGCAAATGTAGAAGAGTAGGGAGGTAGGCAATAAATAGGACGTAGGGTACAAAATAATTACAATTTAGCATTAATACTGGAGTGATAGATGTGCAGATGATAATGTGCAAGTAGAGATACTGGGGTGCAAAAGAGCAAGAGGGTAAGTAATAATATGGGGATGAGGTAGTTGGGTGTGCTGTTTACAGATTGGCTATGTACAGGTACAATGATTGGTAAGATGCTCTAAAGTTAGAGAGGGAGATGTAAGACTCCAGCTTCAGAGATTTTTGCAATTCGTTCCAGTAATTGGCAGCAGAGAACTGGAAGGAAAGGCGGTCAAAGTAAGTGTTAGCTTTGGGGATGACCAGTGCACTATACCTGCTGGAGCGAGTGCTCCGTGTGGGTGTTGCTATGGTGACCAGTGAGCTGAGATAAGGCGGGGCTTTATCTAGCAAAGATTTATAGATGACCTGGAGCCAGTGGGTTTGGCGACGGATATGTAGTGAGGGCCAGCCAACGAGAGCATACAGGTCGCAGTGGTGGGTAGTATATGGGGCTTTGGTGATAAAACGGATGGCACCGTGATAAAACGGATGGCACTGCATCCCTTTTGCTGAGTAGAGTGTTGGGGGCTACTCTGTAAATGACATCGCCAAAGTCAAGGATCGGTAGGATAGTCAGATTTACGAGGGTATGTTTGGCGGCACGAGTGAAGGAGGATTTGTTGCGAAATAGGAAGTCGATTCTAGATTTAATTTTGGATTGGAGATGCTTAATGTGAGTCTGGAAGGAGAGTTTACTGTCTAACCAGATACCTAGGTATTTGTAGTTGTTCACATATTCTAGGTCAGAACTGTCCAGAGTAGTGATGCTAGTCAGGCGGGAGGGTGGGGGCAGCAATCGGTTGAAGAGCATGCATTTCGTTTCACTAGCATTTAAAAGCAGTTGGAGGGCACGGAAGGAGTGTGGTATGGCGTTGAAGCTCGTCTGGAGGTTTGTTAGCAAAGTGTTCAAAGAAGGGCCAGATGTATACAGAATGGTGTCGTTTGCATAGAGGTGGATCAGAGAATCACCAGCATCAAGAGCGACATCATTGATATATACAGAGTCAGCCCGAGAATTGAGCACTGTGGCATCCCCATACAGACTGCCAGAGGTCCGGACAACAGGCCCTCTGATTTGACACAATGAATCTGAGAAGTAGTTGGTGAACCAGGCGAGGCAGTCATTTAAGAAGCCAAGGCTATTGAGTCTGCCGATAAGAATGTGGTGATTGACAGAGTCAAGAGCCTTGGCCAGGTCGATGAAGACAACTGCACAGTACTGTCTTTTATCGATGGCGTTTATGATATAATTTACAAACTTGAACGTGGCTGAGGTGCACCCATGACCAGCTCGGAAATCAGATTGTACAGTGGAGAAGGTACGGTGGGATTCGAAATGGTCGGTGATCTGTTTTTTAACCTGGCTTTCTAGGATTTTAGAAAGTCAGGGTAGGATGGATATAGGTCTATAACAGTTTGGGTCTAGAGTGTCTCCCCCTTTAAAGAGGGGGATGACCGCGGCAGCTTTCCAATCTTTGGGGATCTTAGACAATGCAAAAGAGAGGTTAAATAGGCTAATAATAGGGGTTGCAACAATTTTGGCTAATAATTTTAGAAAGAGAGGGTCCAGATTGTCTAGCCCAGCTGATTTGTAGGGATCCAGATTTTGCAGCTCTTTTGGAACATCAGCTGTCTGGGTTTGGGTGAAGGAGAAGCGGGGGGGTTGGCAAGTTGTTGCAGGGGGTGCTGAGATGTTGGCCGGGGTAGGGGTAGCCAGGTGGAAAGCATGGCTAGCCGTGGAAAACTGCTTATTGAAGTTATTGTAGATTTATCGGTGGTGACAGTGTTTCCTATCCTCAGTGCAGTGGGCAGCTGGGAGGAGGTGCTCTTATTCTCCATGGACTTTACGGTGTCCCAAAACGTTTTAGAATTAGTGCTACAGGAATCAAATTTCTGCTATTCGATGCTAATGCAGAATGCCACATGATGTTTTTGTGCTTGTCAAGGGCAGTCATGTCTGGGGTGAACCAAGGGCTATATCTGTTCTTAGTTCAATTTTTTTTCTACATGCTTATTTAAGATGGAGAGGAAAGCACTTTTGAAGCGCAACCAGGCATCCTCTATTGACAGGATGAGGTCAATATTCTTCCAGGATACCCGGGCCGGGTCGATTAGAAAGACCTGCTCACTGAAGTGTTTTAGGGAGCGTTTGACAGTGTTTTAGGGAGCGTTTTGTCGTTTGACCGCGTACCCATTACGCACACAGGCAATGAGGCAGTGATCGCTGAGATCCTGTTTGAAGACAGCAGAGGTGTATTTAGAGGGCAAGTTGGTCAGGATGATATCTAAGAGGGTGCCCATGGTTACGGATTTAGGGTTGTACCTGGTAGGTTCCTTGATAATTTGTGTGATATTGATGGTATCTAGCTTAGATTGTAGGACGGCCGGGGTGTTAAGCATGTCCCAGTTTAGGTCACCTAACACTACGAACTCTGAAGATAGATGGGGGGCAATTAATTCACATATGGTGTCCAGGGCACAGCTGGGGGCTGAAAGGGGTCTATAACAAGCGGCAACGGTGAGAGACTAGTTTCTGGAAAGGTGGATTTTTAAATGTAGAAGCTCGAATTGTTTAGACACAGACCTGGACAGTATGACAGAATTATCTGCAGTAGATTGCAACTCCGCCCTTTTTGCAGTTCTATCTTGTCGTAAAATGTTATAGTTAGGAATGGAAATTTCTGGGTTTTTGGTGGCCTTCCTAAGCCAGGAATCAGACACGGCTAGGACACCTGGGTTGGCGGAATGTGCTAAAGCAGTGGATAAAACAAACATAGGGAGGAGGCTTCTAATGTTAACATACTTGAAACCAAGGATTTTACAGTTACAGAAGTCAACAAATGAAAGCGCCTGGGGATTGGGAGTGATGCTGGGGGCTGCAGGGCCTGGGTTAACCTCTATATCACCAGAGAAACAGATGAGGAGTAGGATAAGAGTACGGCTAAAGGCTATAAGAACTGGTTGTCTAGTGCGTTCAGAACAGAAAGTAAAAGGAGCAGGTTTCTGGGCGCAGAAGGATAGATTCAAGGCATAATGTACAGACAAAGGTATGGTAGGATGTGAGTACAGTGGAGGTAAACCTAGGCATTGAGTGACGATGAGAGAGGTTTTGTCTCCAGAGGCACCATTTAAGCCAGGTGCGGTCACCGGGGGGGTGGATCAAATGGGCCAGCTAAGGCATATTGAGCAGGGCTGGAGACTCTACAGTGAAATAACACAATTACTCACCAAAACAGCAATAGACAAGGCATATTGACATTAGAGAGAGGCACGTGTAGCCGAGTGATCATAGGGTCCAGTGAGTAGCTAGGCAAGCTGGAGGCACGGCTAGCAGGCTGGGGCTAGCAGATGGGGACATCATATCAAAGTAAACTTGGAGTGGTCCTCCCACTACGAATGGATGTTATTAGGCTACAGTTGAAACAATTATAATGAACTTCACTGGTGATCTTGATGCTCCTTTCCAATAAATATTGAGGGTCTGATTCGGGTGACATGATGATCGATGCCTCTCTGCCGTTTGACAAATATTCTCTCTCTTATCCCTAATAATCTCATCATGTAGACTAGTCTACCTGAGTTGTTGGCTAGAGCGCAAGCGCCAGGCCCAGAGTAGGCACATTTGATATTTAACGCACAGTTTTTGTGACAAAACTATCGGTAGAGTTGAAAGTGGAATGGAAACACATTGGAACACATTGAGCGAAAAAGTACATGTTGTGTGCACTACGTCATCACGCATTGATTTTTATCCACAACAAGTCCATTTGGTGGAAACAGCCACTGGTAGGAAAATGTATGTTTTTTCATAATGCAGTTTTTAGAATCATTGCATAAAAATCTGTTTGAATTGGATGTATTGGATTGGGTGTAAACCTACTGTAGCTACTGCTCTAATTTTGTCACGTTTTTAAAGTGCTTGTTTCAACAGCTGTTGAACAATATGATATAAAACACAGGAAAACAGAATTTGGACTGTATTGGACCTTTAAAAAGGCATTGTCCATTCAAGTGATCTGTGATGTTGTAGGCTACTTCTCAATGTATTCCGAAATGAAAAGGTTGTCCACCATCTGGAACCGTGTGTGCAACACCTCCACAGGGAACATACTGTATCTATCTATCTCAGCACATTTAGGTCTATGCATTTGGCTTGTTGTAAAATCAGATATCCCAAGGAAAACCTATTTGTGGAGATGGCGAACCTGGCCTTCTGGAATGAGATTGGCTTTCTGGAATGAGATATGATGTAACGTAACAAAAAGGGACATCCGATATCTGCTATTGGACAAACACACAAGAGGGAAAGCACTGTGGGATATGAAGGGTAAATTTGATAAGTGGCGAGGGACTAGCATTGGGAATTGGCATCCATTAAGTGTGAATGGCGTCTTTAGGAATAGAATTACCCCTCGGAGCGCTGTTCCCTCCGCCACACAAGCCACCTGTTCAATATTTATGCCTACACACAGATGCACGCCTCTGCTAAGGGTATTTTCTTCCCCAACCCCCATCTTCAATGCCAAGATGAGCACCACCACACTCCTATTCATGTCACCTTTCTCTAACATCTAAAACCCCACCATTTTCACCATGTTATGAGAGCATTTTCTTCTCCACCTACGAGCTACGGTATAATTCCCTGTAACAACTCTCACTCTTTCCTGTTAAATTGGTGGTAGCGGTAGGATTGGTCTCATATGTCTCAGGGGCATTGGGGAAGAATTCACAGGTGAAGCTCTGTGCACGAGGATGCTTCTCGAGAGCGTAACCAGTGTATGCGAGCCGTGTGTTTATTTTAATTCGACTGGTAGAGCAATGCCAGTCAACGCATCGGCATGCTTAAATAACGGGACAGTAAGATAATATATTATTTTTTCACAGTTTTGAGAACATAATCTAACCAAACCAAACAAAGACAGTTAATGCAACATTTCATGGACTGTAAATGGAATTGCGCTCTTTACAGTGCTGAAGCATAATGGAGGAAGTAGGAAGCTAAGGCATGGTCAGAAGAACACTGGACGTCTGTTCTGTTAATATCAGACAGCCGCAGTGTTACACAATAATGAATAGACAGTGGTGGTGGGAGGGAGGCGGCAGGCTTTCAACTCTCTGTTCCCTCAAGAGGCCATCAAGGGTCCTTTTTTCTCAAGCCACTCATGACCAACGAAGACAACACAAAAAGAGGGTCTCTCTTTTTCTTTGCTGGTAGGGGAGAAGGGGCAGGGGGTTTGGTTAAGGATGATGTGATGCCTGTGTGTGTGGGTTTTCTAGTTGTATCTGTGCTGAGCTTGGTGCAAATGACTACGATTCTCAAAGTTTCCCAAGGTCCGCTTGATACCTTACAGCTGTGGCACGAAGAGGACGGTTTGGGAAGTCTAACGATGAACCTTCTCAAAACACTAAACTCAAAACCATAATTCTATCAGAGCAAAGTTTGTATGTCATAGAGAGAGGTTTACAATAAAGACAGATGAGAATGAACCGACAGAAGGCTCCAATTCTGTCATTTGCAGATAATGTAATAACAGTGAATTTTAAGCAATGGCATGGTTTTGTATCAATATCTAAATAAAACATCCACAGAAAGGAACAGCTTGCGGGTTGTGACGGTTTTAATGCAGTTAATTAAATCCTTAAGAGTCTATTGACGGACCTATGCGTCAATCTAAGTACATAATAAAAATGTCAGACCATGAGACATCCTGAAAATCGGTCTTCTCACGAAAATATCTGTAGCATCCAAACGGTTTGAAAAGATGAGACTCTCACAAACACGATGGTATTCTCCGTTTTGCCAAGGCAGCTACTCTTCCTGGGGTCCAAACACATTATAACACTTACATGACATATCAAACAAAACATAAAACAGAACATCATATAACATTATTACACCACTACTGTACATATCTACAATACAACATGTATAATACCCACACACCATACAGCAATATTACAATGTACTGTACATGTGTGTAGAGTGTGTGTGCTAGCGCTTGTGTGCGTGTGCTTGTGTCTGTACCTGTGTGTGTGTCTCTTCACAGTCTCCGTTGTTCTATAAGGTGTATTTTTACCTGTTTTGTTTTTCAAATCTGATGGTAGCATGGTCCCCACACACCAACACAGTTGTGAAGGAGGCCCGACGACGTCTCTTCCCCCTCAGGAGGCTGAAAAGATTTGTCATGGGCCCTCAGATCCTCAAAAAGTTCTACAGCTGCACCATTGAGAGCATCTTGACTGGCTGCATCACCGCCTGGTACGGCAACTGCAAGGCACCCGACCGCAAGGCGCAACAGAGTATGACCCAGTACATCACTGGGGCTGAGCTCTCTGCCATCCAGGGCCTCTATACCAGGCTGTGTAAGAGACACTCCCCAGAAATGGTCAAACACTACAGCCACCCAAGCCATAGACTTTTCTCTCTATGCTACCGCATGGCAAGCGCACCAAGTCTGGAATCAATAGGACCCTGAATAGCAATCTACCCCCAGCCATTAGACTGCTTAACAAGGCTGCTAAATAGCCAATCAAATGGCTACCCACTGCTGCTACTGTCTACTATCTATCCTGTTGCCTAGTCACTTTAACCCTACCTATATATACATAGCTACCTCAATGACCTCGCACCATGCACATCGACTCGGTACTGGTACTCCCCAGTATTTTAGATTTTTACTTGTCATTGTTATTCATTATTCACTGTGTATTTATTCATTGTGAAACTATTTCAATTAAAAAATGTATAATTATCTTCTTTAACTCTGAGTTGTTGAAAGAGGACCGGTAAAAGTAAGCATTTCACTGTTAGTCTAAACCTGTGTCTACGAAGCATGTGACAAATAAAATGTGGTTTTGATTTGACTTCACCTTCATATCTGTGTCCTGCATTACATCATGCAACTGCAAAAACAAGATGACTGTCTCCTTTAATGGCTGTCCTTCATAATGGTAGAGGATGACAATAGTGCTGGCTCTATTAAAAAAACATCCCTAAAGTGCCGTCATTTAATCTTCAGACAGGATTTGTAGAACGTGAAGTGTTCCTATCCCAGAAAGACACAGGGAAACTGGGCCTCTCTGCAAACCAAAGGTCTTAACAGGGCTTTCTGCTTAATGGATTTGGAGGCAGCAACTTGTCTGTCACAGGATAAAGAGACCTCCCACGTAATGATTCCCATTTTAGACCAAGTCTGACCAAGTGTGGAGGCAAGGGATGTGGTAAAAGAAAAATGTGTTTCATTTAAAAGAATACACTTGCACACTTCCTGTGCATTATAATTGTATTCATAATGATTTATAAGCTATGCATAATTATGAAAGATGGGAGTTTATAACTGCTCATAAACATCTAGTAAAACTATACCCATAAAGTCATCTGGCCAGGTTGTATAATGCATTATGAAGCACAATTATATAATGCCCTATAAATAGTTACAGATTTTTTTGCTGTGGGTCTTTATTACCTCCAATAGGTTGAGACTACCTTCTCAAGCTATGGTCACATGGTCAGGGAAAACCTTCTGGTCCAATACAGAACATGTATTTGAAAGTGTAGTTCCTTTTTATACCGTAGAGTGCACTGTCATGTCAGACTACTGCTGTCAATCGAAATCACATCTGGTTCCAAAACAATACTAATGTCATCTTCAACAGTTATAGAAGACAGACCTCCCTCACTGCCTCTGTTTGCGGTATGCTGAATGTGCATAATGAAATCAGCGGTAGGCATTGGAGAGGGAGAGGGAGAGATAGGGAGAAAAGGAGAGAGGGAGAGAGGGAGAGAGAGTGCATGGGGTGACAACAATAGGATAGCTTGGACTATTTTCCCCCTGAAAGGTCAATTCATTGAATTTAGATATGGATGAGGGAGTTGACAAATATTGACATTACAACACATTTCTATTTTTGACCTTTTACATGTTATCCAAGGGCCAGCTCAGGACAATGTGGAGGGAAAAAAAGGCATTCAGGGGTAATTTTCCAAATCCATTTTCCCCAGAAGCAATTGCCTCTATCGCTGGCTAGTGTGGATGGAAGCACACCGTTTTATTAAAGGTTCAGTTGTCTGCATGATGGGTTATCACGGCCCTGTGAGGGGAAGTCCAGTGTGGATTAAAAGGTGTGTATTCCTAGATCCCATTGCCTCTGTTGTTAGGCAAAAGGACCAAATTACTGCAATAATAATTATTTGCATACACACACATACTTGCAGGCACAAACATACACACGGACTTATCTCTGGATTTAATGAGGGAATGTATAGAGGAAAAAACAGTTACCAGTTGCAGACTGAACTAGGCTTAATTTTCTGTCCTTGTTTGTGTAAAGAGAAAAAAAGTAATTATCTTATTTCAATGAGGGTGCAAGTCTTGAGGGCTGCCACGGGTGCAACGGAAAAGGTTATGGGACTGCTGCTGCAGAGATTATTTCCCTGGAGTCTATTATTGCTGGAGCAACCATAGATATATGAATGCCTCGAAGCACAATAGGTACCTCATCAGCTCTGGCGGCCTCCTTGGTAGACGGAGCACCGCAGAAATGTTTGTCATCTCAAATGGTGTAGCTCTTTTGTTTCTGACAGGCACAGCTCCAATGGGGCCATCTGTGACAACAAGTTAAATAAAAAATCCACAGAGGATTTTTTCTGTTGCCCATGCAGCCATGTGTTTTAAGTAAAAAATAATGCAATTTATGTTTAGTCCACTGGGATTTGTAGAAAGGATTTGCGGTATGATTGCTGTTTTGGAACTCTTCCATGTGTATCAGAGGCCTTACAATTCACCAGAACCATATTATTGACATCATTGAGTAAAAACACAATAATTGACATTTGCTGAGTGATAACCTCTCTTATGACACACCTCTTCCTTGAGGCATGGATAAAATTAGATAAATGTATTAAACCCATAGTATATTAAGTCATCTAATGTTGATGAATAAGGACCTACAGTATGAGGGGCTCATATCACACCAGTAAACCCAACATCCAATATTAAAGGGCAGGAATGGGAGAAGAACTCTTCTTGGGACGGAGGAGGCGTAGGAGGCGACACTCAACGTCTCATTGAGAGTCCATTGAGACTTAAAGGAGTATTTCTTCCCCATTCAGCTTCATAGTTTTTTTTCCCTCGACTGCGTCTCCCGGGAAATTGCCACTCAAATGCACGTCTCCCTGAATGGCCACATGGATCCTGTTTTGACAGGAGAGTGTCTTTCTTCTCTGGACTGTTCTAATGCTTGGAACTTCGGGATTAATTTAGAGAGAGCCCCCTTATCTCATGTGGAGCTCAATGGACACTGCGACGCTCAAAGGACACTGTCCATCAAAATGGTGGTGCCCATCGTGGACATACTCATAGAGAAAACACTATAGGTTCCAAAGGAGGGGATGGGGTCCAAAGAATGGAGACATCTCAATACCATTGCTCAGAAACATTTCAGTTAATGAGATGTGGAGTAATTTATGGCCCTATCATCCAGTTTATTAGATGAGTCTTGCCAACACTACACTTTTATTATCCTGAAAGCATAAAATTAAAATTAAAATGAAACATTTTCCCTAAAATAAATAAAATTATAAAACTAGGAAAATAATGTTTTGATGTACGTACTTGGCCAAGACTACAGTATGTTAACAGCCTATATTGTGCTGATAATTGTATATTAGGTAGTACGCCTTTAAGGCTACAGGTATTAGTCCAATCAAAGGGAGAAAGCGGTGGGAAGATGGCGGAGGCAGAAGTGTCAGTGAATTCAATGAATTTCAAGAATGGAACTAAAAGGGCTAAAATTGTTGTGGAAAAGGAGTCTGATTGTTGCTTGTTGGAGTATGTTTTTTGGATAAGGATGTTGATTTGGGAAACCCTTCTGACGTCACAAGCATGGTGAAGAGGCGTTGGAATAAGTAAAAGCAACCAGGAGTGGTATGGTGTTGATATTGTGTGTATCTAAAGCATGAAAGTGGACATCTTTGATTTTCAGAGAAGGGCACAGGTGAAAGGTGTTCTCTGCTGTCCCGTTGAACATTGATGATCAATATCTTAGACAAAACATGTCCAGGAGTAGTTAAGTACACGTCGCATGACCCAATTGGAGACTTGGAAAAAGGAGCAAAGTGTATCTGTATTATTGATGTTTGATGAGTATTTACCACCCTATGTAAAGCTGGGATATAAAAGATACGCTGTAAAAGCGTTCGTGCGAAACCCGATGCAATGCAAGAAGTGTAAAAAGTTTGGCAATGTGTCAAGTCTTTGCAGACGGAAGGAATATGCTATTGAAGAGTCTGTGAATGTAAAATGTTGCAACTGTGGTGGGGATCATATTTCTGAATTGCCTGAGTGTTTTGTCAGGGTGAAAGAGGTTGAGTTGTCAAGTATCAGGGCTGTGCAAAAAAATCTCCTATGTGGAGAGGGTGAAAAGAGTTGAAGGGCCAAGAGGCCACAGTTCTGAAGAAGATATGGTGGTGGATGCAAATGTTATACGTCAATCAAGTGATCTGGATACACTTGTTGGGAAGAAGGTGGATTTTGTAGCATTTACAGTGCATTTGGAAAGTATTCAGACCCCTCGACTCTTCCCACATTTTGTGACATTACAGCCT
Organism: Oncorhynchus clarkii lewisi; assembly: GCF_045791955.1. Classification (NCBI taxonomy): domain Eukaryota; kingdom Metazoa; phylum Chordata; class Actinopteri; order Salmoniformes; family Salmonidae; genus Oncorhynchus; species Oncorhynchus clarkii. The sequence continues at coordinate 15,094,590 of NC_092160.1, read as the reverse complement.
TATCCTAAAATGGTTAAAGTATATGTTTTTCCTCATTAATCTACACAAAATACCCCGTGATGACAGGTTTTTAGAAATGGTTGCATGTTTATAAATTTTTTAAAACAGAAATAATTTATTTACATAAGTATTCAGACCCCTTGCTATCAGACTCAAAATTGAGCTCAGGTGCTTCCTGTTTCCATTGATCATCCTTGAGATGTTTCTACAACTTGATTGGAGTCCGCCTGTGGTAAACTCAATTGTTTGGACATGATTTGGAAGGGCACACACCTATCTATATAAGGACCCACAGTTGACAGTGCATGTCAGCAAAAACGAAGCCATGAGTTTCAGGGAATTGTCCGAAGAGCTCCGAGGAAGGATTGTGTCGAGGCACAAATCTGGGGAAAGGTACCAAAAAATGTATGCAGGATTGAAAGGTCCCCAAGAACACAGTGGCCTCCATCATTCTTAAATGGAATAAGTTTGGAACCACCAAGACTTGTTAGAGCTGGCCTCCCGGCCAAACTGAGCAATCTGGGAAGAAGGGCCTTGCGTGAGCCATTGTGCGCCATCGTGCATAAATGTATTTTGTCCCCCTACACCAAACGCGATCACAACACACAGGTTAAAATATCAAAACAAACTCTGAACCAATGACATTAATTTGGGGACAGGTCGAAAAGCATTAAACATTTATGGCAATGTAGCTAGTTAGCTTGCACTTGCTAGCTAATTTGTCCTATTTAGCTAGCTTGCTGTTGCTAGCTAATTTGTCCTGGGATATAAACATTAGGTTGTTATTTTACCTGAAATGCACAAGGTCCTCTACTCCGACAATTAATCCACACATAAAACAGTCAACCGAATCGTTTCTAGTCATCTCTCCTCCTTCCCGGCTTTTTCATCGTTTAACTTTTATGGTGATTGACATCTAAACTTTCATAGTATTACCACGACAACCGGCAACAGTTCGTCTTTCAATCACCCATGTGGGTATAACCAATGAGGAGATGGCACGTGGGTACCTGCTTCTATAAACCAATGAGGAGGTGGGAGAGGCAGGACTTGCAGCGCGATCTGCGTCAGAAAAAGGAATTACTTCTATTTTAGCCCTTGACAACACAGACGCTCGTTGGCATGCGACACGAGCGGTGTGGTTGGCCTATAAGACCATGAGAAAAAAGATTCTCTGGTTTGATGAAGCCAAGATTGAACTCTTTGGCCCGAATGCCAAGCATCACGTCTGGAGGAAACCAGGCACCAAACTACGGTGAAGCATGGTGGTGGCAGCATCATGCTGTGGGGATGTTTTCCAGCAGCAAGGACTGGGAGACTGGTCAGGATTGAGGGAAAGATGAACGGAACAAAGTACAGAGAGATCCTTGATGAAAGCCTGCTCAAGAGCACTCAGGACCTCAGGCTGTGGCAAAGGTTTACCTTCCAACAGGACAATGGCTCTAAGCACACAGACAAGACAATGGAGGAGTGGCTTCATGACAAGCCTCTGAATGTCTTTGAGTGGCCCAGCCAGAGCCCGGACTTGAACCCGATCGAACATCTCTGGAGAGACCTTAAAATTGCTGTGCCGCTGATAGAGCTGACAGAGCTTAAGAGGATATGCAGACAAGAATGGGAGAAACTCCCCAAATACAGATGTGCCAAGCTTGAAGCGTTATACCCAAGAACACAAATCTACAGCTGTAATCGCTGCCAAAGGTGCTTCAATAAAGTACTGACTAAACGGTCTGAATAATTTTGTAAATGTGATATTTCCGTTTTTTTTTTATAGCTTTGCAAAAATTCTATAAACTTGTTTTGGCTTTGTCATTATGGGGTATTGTGTATAGATTGATGAGGGAAAGTGACTTTTTAATCCATTTTAGAATAAGGCTGTAACTAAACAAAATGTGGAAAAAGTCAAGGAGTCTGAATACTTTCCATAATGCACTGTATAGCCAGAGTTATTAGTTGTACTGCACAAGTGTCCAAGAAGTCCAAGAAGCTGGATATCATTAAATCTGCAGCCAATAAGTTTTTGAGCCTCCAAGACTTAAAGGCAGAAGCACTGCAAGGAATACTGTTGCCAGGAAATGTCCTGCCATCACAGGATCCTTCTGAGCCTGTGTAGGGACCTGATTAAAACAGAAAATCAGACTGATTTAGTTTATTTAGCATTTCGTTATTGATAGTTTGTATGGATTTAAAAATATATATATGTATTTTTTTATTCCGCACTTTTTCCTTTTCGGTTCTTTATTATGGGGCGACAGTGGTTAGAGTGTTGGACTTATAACTGGAAGGTTGCAAGATTGAATCCCCGAGCTGACAAGGTAAAAATCTGTCATTCTGCCCCTGAAAAAGGCAATTAACCCACTGTTCCTAGTCTGTCATTGAAAATAAGAATTTGTTCTTAAACTGACTTGCCTAGTTAAATAAAGGCAAAATAAATGCACATTTAACGCCATTATACTGAAGAAGAAGAAGAAGAAGAAGAAGAAGGCGACTACAGGTATTGGTGTGGTTGGAGGCGTGTCCAACCTACAGATGCCATCTTGAATTTAGGCTGCAGGTCCATTGTTTGGAGAGAGCATTGTTTTCTACTTGTTTGGGATTTTAGGCCTCTTTTCGCCTATGTTCCACTCTGCTTAGGGGGACATTTCCTTGGATTTGGACTTGAAGTTCCTTTCAAAACTCAAAGACCCAAACTGGAGGATCTGGTATGACTAAGGTTTTGTGGATTTGTTCTTTGGCTCTGACAAAAATATTAATTTGTTTATGTTTGATTCATTATTTTGTTGCTTATGTTGAACCTCTATAATATTCATACTGTTATATCCAATATACTCTTATTTCACTGACCACATCCCCCAGTCTTTTATTTCTGTCAAGTTTACGGTTCAGGCAAGTTTCTTCCAACCTGACACTAGAGACATCACAACGGTTATCTCAAATCACAATGAGATTATTACAGATTAATATTCGGATGTACAGTGCCTATAGAAAGTCTACACCCCTTTTTGTAGCGTTACAAAGTGGGATTGAAATAGATTTAAGTGTAATTGATCAACACAACATACTCCATCATTTATTTTTTATATATAATATATTTTTTCAATTTAAAGTTTTATTCAATCAACCAACAAAACACATACCACATTTACAGATGTGACAAGCTTAAAAAAATATATTTTTTAAAATAGTTAAAAAATAATACATTTGAAAAAAAATACGATTAAAACAAAAGATTAAGAAAAATAATAAAAAAGTTGCATATATTTTTTAACCTTTTACCTTTATTTAACTAGGCAAGTCAGTTAAGAACAAATTCTTATTTTCAATGACGGCCTAGGAGCAGTGGGTTAACTGCCTTGTTCATGGGCAGAACGACAGATTTGTACCTTGTCAGCTCAGGGAATTGATTTTGGAACCTTTAATAATGTGTGAAAAGACAATTCAACTTATTTTAACAAATTAATACAAATGTAATAACTAAAATATGTTTGTTGCTCAAATATTCACCCCCTTTGTTTAGGCAAGCTTAAATTAGTTCAGAAGTTAAATTTGACATAGCACATCAAATTATATGGACTCAAGCCTGTGTGAAATAATAGGGGTTGACATTTAATGAAAACCCCTTCCTCTGTTCCCTATACACACACACTGTATATTCTCTCAGTCAAGTATTGCATTTCAAGCACAGATTCAACTACGAAGACCAGGCAGCTTTTAGAAAGCCTCAAAGGGTGGTGAATATCCGTCGAAAGAGAAGAGGACCAAAATGCAGCGTGGTTATTTATAAACATCTTTAATAAAGATAATAACTTGAACAATATACTTATTAAAAAAACAAGAAAATGTGGAAAACCGAAAACAGTCCGAACTGGTGCAAAACACAGAGACAGCAACAACAAAAAAAATCACCCACGAAACACTCAAAGAATATGGCCGCCTAAATATGGTTCCCAATCAGAGACAACGATAAACACCTGCCTCTGATTGAGAACCACTCTAGGCAACCATAGACTTACCTAGACTACTTCACTAAACCACAATCCTATAACCTACAAAAAACCCCTAGACAAAACACACCACATAAATACCCATGTCACACCCTGGCCTGACCAAAATAATAAAGAAAACACAAATTCTAAGGCCAGGGTGTGACAATATCTCTTTATTTTGCATGATCTAGTTAATAATTATGCTGTGGATTATGTATTAAACCAACCAGACACATCAAAGATGCTGTTTTCTTTCTGAACTGAGCTGCAGGATAGAAAGGAAACTGCTTAGGGATGTCACCATGAGGCCAGTGGTGATTTTAAAACAGCCCCACAGAGTTCAATGGCTGTGATGGGAGAAAACTGGGGATGAATCAACAACATTGTAGTGACTCCACAATAATGACCTCAATTACAGAGCGAAAAGAAGAATACAAATATTCCAAAACATGCATCTTGTATGCAACAAGGCACTAAAGAAATACTGCAAAATAATGCTAAGGAATACATGTTTTGGTTTAAATGCAAAAACTAACGTTTGGGGCAAATCAACACAACACATGACTAAGTAACTGCCTCCTTATTTTCAAGCAGGGTGGTGGCTGCACCATGGTATGGGTAAGCTTGACATTGGCGAAGATTGGGGAGGATGAAAATAAACAGAATGGAGCTAAGCACTGGCAAAATCCTAGAGGAAAACCTGGTTCAGTCTGCTTTCCACCAGAAACGGAGAGATGAATTTGCCTTGCAGCAGGACAATAATCTACAACATGAAGCCAAATCTACACTGGAGTTGCTTACCAATGTTCATGAGTGATCAAGTTACAGCTTTGACTTAAATCTGCTTGAAAATCTATGGCAAGACTTGAAAACTGCTGTCTAGCCATGATCCCTATAACTAACACCTTGACAGAATGTGAAGAATTTTGAACAGAATAATGGGCAAAGGAGACAAGGGCAAGGGCAAAGAACAAAAATGGACCTTTTTCCTTTCTTCCTAAATTGATGTACCTTACATTAGGGGAAAGTATAACAGCCTTCAGTGTAACTGTATCATAGTGATATTTGTTTTTAACTCCTAAGGCTGCGTTTACACAAGGCAGCCCAATTCAGAAATTTTGCCAATTATTTGCATATCTGATAGTCATATTTTCCGTAATGTGTAAAAAGCAACGACAAAAAATTCTGGAATCTGATCTTTAGACTTCAGATTTATACCACCTACATATGTGGATCTGACTCCTGATACAAACCCCATCCTCCATATGCGACCTCTGTCTGGACGCTCTGATCAGATTATTTCAACTCTGAAGTGGATATTTTTTGTTGCACATTACCTGCCGTAACCATGACAAACACCCCAACAGGGACAGGAAATTAGCATTGCATCCGTGTGCTACTTCAGAGGCTACAGTACGTCAGTGTGAATGCGCAAATCTTATATGGGTCACATGTAAAACTGAGTGTGCACAGTCAAGAAAAAATATTGTAATGTTGAAAGAAAATCAGATCTGGATTCTTAGGATGGATGTGTAACCACTGCATAAGTGAGACAATGATTCATCCAGTTTTTGTGGAAGTGCCAAAATTAGGTACTTTGGTGTTTTTTCCTGTCAGGTCCAGATTTGACAGGCCTCAGATCAGATGTGCAATGCAGCAATTCACAGCATCATGGCTAATAGGGAGTGCATTACATACATATATCTTTGACAGCTTTTATAGATGGGTTGGTTGTCTTCAAAACCCTAACACATTGCCATCTGCCACATTGATGCGCGTGTGATGTCTATGGTTGGGGATATCACCTGACCCCGAGAGCTTGCTGAGAAAAGGATCATATTCTATGGTTGAATATGGCACCTTCTTGACTTGTCAGTGCCTAATGAACATGGTAGATGTGCCAACAAGTGGCTGTCTTAACCTTCTCTGTTCTCTATTCTATGATATCTGGCGAATTCCTGGGCTATCTCCTTTTCTCTTAGCATTTTGCTTTTTCTTAGATTTCCTATGATATGGGAATATTTTCTCTCTCTCTCGGTTGCAGAATTTCATCTAGGGAATTTTCCCCTTTCTTGAAAGTCAAATGTAATTTGCCACAGCCATTTTAAAGCTGGGTGATTTGTTTCTCCCTAGTGTTCTGTCAGTACTCCGATGAGAATTGGGTGCTTTGTTTAGGTTACCTCATTGGTGCTCATTTGATATAGCTGGTCACACATTGAGCGGTAGTACAAAATGAGCGCTTTGGGAAATACGTTTACAAACCATTAACCACACACTTATAGAACTGGAGTCTGAGGAGCTGTAGAACATACAGTTAGTTCCTAAATGTAATCCGTTACAGTTACTAGTTACCTGTCCTAATTTGTAATCAGTAATGTAATTTTTTGGATTACCCAAACTCAGTAAAGTAATCTGATTACATTCCGTTACTTTTAGATTATTTTCCCCTTAAGAGGCATTAGAAGAAGACAAAAATGTATGTTACCAATTTAATGACATCTTTTTCAAGATAAACCTATGTTGAAGTTTACATAGCTGGCCATATATGGATGTTATATTGTACTTTTTGGGTTGGTTATGTAGGCTTCTTCTAAGCCATCGCTTTCTACTACATATAATATTAAATTATATCTTTACAATAAAAACCAAAGTCTATCAGAATTCCAGTTATTCCAATAAATGTTATACCCCTTAATCTTCAAGATTAGGACTTGGAAATATGGAAGTATAGATTATCCAAATTGTTTTACCTGAGCATGACCCCAAAACTAAGGACTTATTAGCCAGCCCTACTCTGCTGTCTATGATTTTGTTGTCATTGAGGACTGATTGGGCTCTTTGATTCGAGTTGGGGGAAAAAATGCTGCGCTCATGGAATGACATGCTTTGAGCACTACTGAAAAATGCTAGATGTAGCAACTACAGATTGCATCTTTTAAAATCATCAAAAGTGTGTAAGTTTGATCATGTGCCCATTAGGCCTACGGATTTTTATTTATCAGGATGAATTAGATTGAGTAATAAAAGCCCCACTGTTATTCCATAGGCTTGGATCCGCACTGCAGCTGTTGCAAGAGCGCATTTTTCACTGGCAGTCCACTGGATTCAAAAACAATCATTGATAGGCAGCTTAAACTTCTTGGATTCCACCATTATTGGGTTCAAATACACATTTAGATTTGTGAACAGCCATCCACAACAACCACAATCTGTAAGCCACAAATAACTAAATGAGAGAGCAGGAGTGTGATTCACATCAATGCGCTTTGTAGATATCAATAATAAGTGATATGCGTATCACCGTACACTACACCACTGCTGTCATCCTGACCTCCAAGCGTTTATTCAACTTGGATAATCTTTGGATGCCGACAGCAGTCGGACCATTGGAAGACATAGCTTGGACTGTAGCCAACAAAAGCCTATTCCTGCTCTTTTCCCGCGATCCATCAAACCCATTTGGTGTGTCATCATAGTGGTCTCTGACATGTGGTCAGACTCGCTCAAGTGGAACACAATTAAACTTTTTTCAATGCTGATTTGATTGAAAACTGAGAAATGTCACAGATGTTTTTCGCAAACATCCTTTCTGAATTTAAAAGCAATCCTCAAAGTAATCATCTAGTTTTTCAAAAGTATCTGTAATCTGAATACAATATATTTAGCTGGTAACGTAATGGATTACAGTTACTGTTTTTTGTAATCCCTTACATGCCTATAGTATAATGAGTGTATGGTCGTTTTAGTATGTAGAATATGCATGTATGTTCATATTAGTACGATGGAAAGACTAGGATTTCATGCTGCATCAACTGATCAACTGTTTACAGGAGAGTCAGTTAACTACAGGAAAACAACTACAGTAAACTACTACTACAGTAAATTACTAACACAGTAAACTACTAACACAGTAGACTACTAATGAACTACTGCAGTAAACTACTAGCACAGTGAGCTACTGCTCTTGACTGCCACTGCTGCACTGGGCAAAAAGTTGAGAAAAGTAGTGTGGGAATTTAAGAAACAAATTCCAGGATGTAGATTTTTATTTTGTTTACTAAAAGTTCTTATAGAAGGACATCTTTGCCTGACATCCTCAACACTTTACCCAGGGCGGTGAATCTAAGAGGGAGGGGGTATGGATTATTGCCTAAAATAAGGCCACTGCCAAGCAAATTATGTAATGGGAACACCCTGTAGCCTCCAGGATTCCTACAAAGTGCCAAGTTATCAATTTTAACCGCCTAGAGCTATCAACTAAGTACTTTTGAACAACCTCCTACTTCTTTTTACCTACTGCCATCATGCATCTTCTTATTCAGGACCCCTATGTGGTTTTTGGGATACAATTATCCTTCAAAATGTTACCGTGATTCTGGAAGATGTGTTTGTGTGTGGGAGTAGTGGGACTCGGAATAATACATACTTAATTGCATTCTCAAGAGTAATTCAAATGTTAAAATATACACCATACTGTATGTTTAGTTTTGGAGAAATGTTTTAGAAAAATTGCTTATGCCTTGAAATTCCATTACCAAAAAACACATATCTATTTCTAATTTCTCTCCCTCATGAGAAGGGAGCATGATGAAAGTTCACAGAAGTAACAAGTAAAGGTAGACCTAACAGTTAGTTTGGGTTTTTACTGATATCAAGGTAGTTCATTAATTATTAAGTGATTAAAACCGATCTGTAAGGGAATTTCTGCAACTGAATTGACTACAATGGGAAATCATAGCAGTCAAATCAAATGAAAAATCAAAAATGTTATTGGTCACATACACGTGTTTAGCAGATGTTATTGTGGGTGTCGCAAAATGCTTGTGTTTCTATCTCCGACAGTGCAGTAATATCTAACAATTACACAACATATAGCCAACACACACAAATCTAAGTAAAGTCATGGAATTAAGAATATACAACTATAAATGGATGAGCAATGTCAGAACGGCATAGACTAAGATACAGTAAAATATAATACAGTATATACATATGAGATGAATAATGCAAAATATGTAAACATGATTCAAGTGACTAGTGTTCCATTTATTAAAGTGGGCAGTGATTTCAAGTCTATGTATATAGGCAGCAGCCTCTAATGTGCTAGTGACGGCTTTTTAACAGTCTGACTGCCTTGAGACTGAGGGACTGAAAAACAGCTTCTGTCTCAGCTTTTTCAGTCTCTCAGTCTCAGCTGTACTGACCTCGCCTTCTGGATGATAGCAATGTGAACAGACAGTGGCTCGGGTAGTTGTTGTCCTTGATGATCTTTTTGGCCTTCTTGGGGGCTGAGCACGCACCCTTGCGGAGCCCCAGTGTTGAGGATCAGTGAAGTGGAGGTGTTGTTTCAGGAAGTCCAGGACTCAGTTGCACAGGGCGGGATTCAGACCCAGGGCATTGAACTTAATGATGAGCTTGGAGGGTACTATAGTGTTGACTGCTGAGCTATAGTTGATAAAACAGCATTCTTACACAGGTATTCCTCTTGTCCAGATGGGATAGGGCAGTGTGCAGTGCAATGGCGATTACATCGTCTGTGGGTCTATTGGGGCGGAAAGCAAATTGAAGTGGGTCTAAGGTGACAGGTAAGGTAGAGGTGATATGATCCTTGGCTAGTCTCTCAAAGCACTTCATGATGACAGAAATGACTGTTACGGAGTGATAGTAATTTAGTTCAGTTACCTTTGCTTTCTTGGTTTCAGGAACAATGGTGGCCATCTTGATGCATGTGGGGACAACATACTGGGATAGGGAGAGATTGAATATGTCTGTAAATTCACCAGCCAGCTGGTCTGCGCATGCTCTGAGGACGTGGCTAGGGATGCGGTCTGGGCTGCAGCCTTGCGAGGGTTAACACACTTAAATGTCTTACTCTCGTTGGCCACGGAGAAGGAGAGCCCACAGTCCTTGGTAGCGTGTCGCGTCGGTGGCACTGTGTTATCCTCAAAGAGGGCGAAGAAGGTCTTTAGCTTGTCTGGACATGGCTGGTTTTCCTTTTGTAGTCCATGATTGTCTGTAGAACCTGCCACATACGTCTCATGTCTGAGCCTTTGAATTGTGACTCTACTTTGTCTCTATACTGACATTTTGCCTGTTTGATTGCCTTGCAATACAAACTATACTGTTTGTATTCTGCCATATTCCCAGTCACCTTGCCATGGTTAAATGTGGTGGTTCGTGCTTTCAGTTTTGCGTGAAAGCTGCCATCTATCCACGGTTTCTGGTTAGGGTAGGTTTTAATCGTCAGTGGGTACAACATCTCCTATACACTTCTTATACACCTCAGTAACCATATTAGTATATTCAGCAATGTTATTCTCAGAAGCTACCCTGAACATATCCCAGGTCGAGTGATCAAAACAATCTTGAAGCGTGGATAATGATTTGTTAGACCAGCGTTGAATAGTCCTTAACACGGATACTTCCTGTTTGAGTTTCTGCCTATAGGAATGGAGGAACAAAACAGAGTTGTGGTCAGATTTGCCGAAAGGAGGGCAGAGGAGGGCATTATAGGCATCCCGGAAGTTGGAGTAGCAGTTGTCAAGTGTTTTAGCAGCGTGAGAACTACAGTCAATGTGCTGATAGAACTTCGGTAGCCTTTTTCTCACATTTGCTTTGTTAAAGTCCCCAGCTACAATAAATGCGGCCTCAGGATATGTGGTTTCCGGTTTGCATAAAGTCCAGTGAAGTTCTTTGACGGCCGTCGTGGTATCGTCTTGAGGAGGATATACACAGCTGTGACTATAACCAAAAATAGTTATCTTGGGAGATAATGCGGTCCACATTTTACGGTGAGGTATTCTAGGTCGGGTGAACAAAAGGACTTGAGTTCTTGTACATGATCACAATCATACCATGAGTCGTTAATCATGAAACATACACCACCGCCCTTCTTCTTACCGAAGAGATATTTATTCCTGTCTGCACGTTGAACTGAGAACCCAACTGGCTGGACCAAATCAGACAGTATATCTTGATAGAGCCATGTTTCTGTGAAACCGAGTAGGTTAAAATCCCTGATGTCTCTCTGGAAAGAAACCCTCACCCTGAGCTCATCAACTTTATTATCCAGGGACTGAATATTAGCGAGTAATATACTTGGAAGCGGTGGGTGGTGTACGCGCCTCCTAAGACCACTCTGAGTACCTCTCCTTTGCCGGCGGTGTTTTGGGTGTGCGAACAAAGGATCTGCGTCAGGAAAGTCGTATTCCTGGTCGTAATGCTGGTAGTGCTGGTGAGTTACTGCCGCTCTGATATCCAATAGTTCTTCCTGGCTGTATGCAATAACACAATAAAAATTCACAGCTAATAATGTAATAAATAATACATAAAAAAAAAATACTGCAAAGTTTCCTAAGAGCTAGAAGCACGGCTGCCCTCTCTCAAATGGCGGCAATAGTTGTGTTCAAAAGTTTGGACAGTACAGTACAGTATAAAAGGGAGAGTAGAATTCAGTAAAGAAAAATATAGTTCAGTACAGTACAGTAAAGAAAAGTAGAATATAGTACAGTATTGTACTGTCCTGAATGCTACTGTACTCCACTGAACTCTACTGTACAGTACTGAACTCTACTGAGCTCTACTTTGATGTCCAAACTTGTGAAACATAGATGTCTGTGAATTGTTCAGATATGGTCTGGTCCGGCAGTAAATCTCCTTCACTTACTGTATGTAGTTCAATAACCAAAAAATATATTTTTGAAGTCAATGTGTCATGTCATAGCTGACACCCCATTCTTCTGAAGATATCGCTGAATCTTAATTAAGATATTTTTGTAAAATGTGTAAATTGTTAAATTAGTCTTTGAGCATAGAGTTGTATGGTTTGTTAAACTTTGAAATCAATGATTTTTGTTTAGCATTGATTTTAAGATAAATATCTGAGTCTCCATTACCATGGAATTGCCCATATCAGTTTGTCCCTATCAGGAGTAGCTGTCACCCTCCTTTAGAGATTCTGTGACGACTAGACTTGGTATTCGATGGTAGTGTGGGGGCCTGAATTATTTAATGCCAGATGGTGTCCTCTAACACTGGGATTAAATACTAAAGCAATTCCCATCACAAGAACCCATCCACCCATCCGCCACGCTGGAAGGAATTGTAGCCGACAGTGAAAAGCTGCTTCCCCACATTTGATGTGTACGCTCTAAGTCTATTTCAAAGTGGAATTATGCGAGATGTCAATGAACGGAACACTGATGATCATAGTCATGCCCACCTTTGATGTCAGTCCTAACAAACTCAGAAGCCTGTCTGAGTGGAAAATGAGACACATCTCAAAGCCATTAGTGCCCTTTAATAAGATCACATTTGATTGCTGTGTTAGTGGCACATCATTTTTATACCACGGTGTTCTGGCCTTGTTATCTTGCTGGTACAGAATATATTTAATTTTTTTGTACCTCTGCTTAGTAAACGTTCCAATAAAAATGATTTCCCATAACTGCTACAAGCCTATCTTTACAACCAACTGGGTATCAGGCTTGTCCTTTTGCCAAAAGGCAGCAATAGCCTGAGCTAAAACCATGGCTCTGGGAGAAAATATTAGTCTTCAGGTCTCAAGCAAGATGACTCATCACGTGAGCATAGCTTACCTAACCACCTACGCTACACAAACAAGCACCTTTATTCCTTCCTACTCAACAAGTGCCTTATTCTTCATAACTGATTTACAGTATAGTACTCATATCTCCTCCCCCCCTCCCCTTACCCTACTCCCTTCACCAGCTGCATGTCTCCCACCTCCCCCAGTAACAACACAGCCTGTCCTCAGACCATCAGGGTCAGCCCTCTTGATGGTACAGTATGCACAGAGAGGTAAGTGGTTCTATTTATACATGATGTGGGCGATGGCAGATCCCAAGTGTATTTCTGCTGCTAATTGAGCCCCAATGCCAATGACCTCTGTGTCTACCCGACCCTTTCATGTCTCCACCTACCACTCACACTGAGTAATTGGTATAGTGAAAGAAAGAATGACAGGTAAGACACTGTGGGCTCACGTCTGTATCAGTGTGTGAGGGCAGTGACTGACAGCGCTCTGCTGAGGTAACGATGTATCTGTACGGTGTCATGGTTTGTTGTGTTGATTATGAAGGCTGCATGTTTGACGGCCCACCCTGGAGTCATCATTTTCCAACACTCATGCATGTCCCCCTGTGCAAGAGTGCAGTCTGCAGATGAGGGTTGCCAACCTTCCCGGTTTGGCCTTGAGTGTTGTGGACTCATTGCAAGCCATTGCTCTTTTAGACTAAGCTAATGGTCATGAGTTGTAATTGTAATTTGGGTTCTGAAGGTACGATTTAGATTTCTAAAGGAGATTCAATTTCTATATGGACAATATTTTTTTTTATATCAAACATCTAATTTGATATTCAAATCTATGAGTATGGAAGTTTTAAGTTTTCATTTGTCTTTGTAGGATATTTGAGCTAAGAAAACTCAGTTAAATTAGGGACTTGAAAGTATTTAACCAATCTTTGCCCAACCTATTCAATTATAGCATAATTACAGCATATTGTCTTGCCATGCTGAGTGTGTGTCATTCAATCTGCTGTAGTTCAGTGCTCATATTTTTCCCTTTCTTCCCATGGAGGAAGAGAACACAATAGCTCCAGGTTGTTTTTTTCTTCCAGGGGATACGGCTTCCCGGGGGATGGCAGCTCAAATCTGGGGGAACAAAAACACATCCATACTCGGCAGTGCTTTTGTCTCTCTTGACAGCGCCAGGGTACCAAAGGGGCCCTCCATAATGAATTGGATTAAATGGGAAAGTAAGAAGGTAAAGGCTCCCTCAAAGGAAAATGCTAATGCACATTGCAGGTACAGTTTGAACTTCAACCAGATCAAAGATTAATTGACAACAAAGATTAGTGATAAAAACGCTTTGTTGGAGGTTCTTTTTGGAAAAAGGCTACGCTTGAGGGATAGTACTTAGTCATATGTTGTCTTAATATCAGCAACGTGGTATTCTAAGGCCATATTAGCGTCTAAATATTAGAAAGAAAATAATTCACATGCGCTTTGCAGACATTGTAGAGTGTATTGCATGATTTTTAGACACAGACTAAAGTATTTCATTATAAACCTTAGTTCATAGTAGGGGGATCATTTAATCAGCACTCATGCTTATTCATAGGTTGCACCTCCGTCACTCAGTCGCGTCATGCCATTGTTATGAACGTTCTCAAGCCCACCTCTACCGGCGGCGCCATAATGGTGCCCTAAATTGGTGATAAACCCAGTCATTCTGTTTTGTCTAAATTACACTATAGTGCCTGGAAATACAATTACATTGCTAAAGTAGTCAAGTATTTAGTAGGAAACAACTTTGCCAGCATTATCATGTTGTCAAATTTACTTTAGACAGATGGCGATGTTGTCATTTTAGCTAGCAAATTTTGTCAAAATTAGCTAGCAATGCTAACGTTAGCTAGCTAAAATTCGTTGGCCTCCCCTCAATATTAGCTAGCTAGCTAACGTTGTACTGAATTTAAAGTCAATGTAGGTACCTCAAAATTATGACAAAGGGTTTTCCTAATAGTTATTCGCGTCCTTTTGAATGTTACTATATTTCCAAGCCACTGTAGTGCACTTTGGATGCAATCTTAATCTGCACTCTTTGACGATGCGTTGAGTGGAATGCTTAGTCAGGCATCAGTCCAAAACAAACACTCAAAACAATATTGTGACAAAACATGGAAGAATGCTTTTTTTCAATTTCCCTCGATATGACCCTACGCATGAGGGAATGCCTTTTATGACTACATTTGAATGTATAAATGACTTGTATTATACAGCGCCACTGTTTTGATTTACCTTTTTTTTATCAAGCTTTATATTTCGGCGGGATAATGAGGAGATGGTGTCAGCATTAACACTATTAATCTCCTCACTAAGTGTCTTTCTCTCACTTTCTCTCTCTTTCTCTGTCTCTGTCTCTCTCTCTCTCTGTCTCTCTCTCTCAATTCAATTTCAATTTAAAAGGCTTTGTTGGCATGGAAAAACATGTTTACATTACCAAAGCAAGTGAAATAGATAATTAACAAAAGTGAAATAAACAATAAAAAATGAACAGCTAACATTACACTTACAAATGTTCCAAAGGAATAGACACATTTCAAATGTCATTATGGCTATATACAGTGTAGTAACTATGTGCAAACTGTTAAAGTAGTTAAATACAAAAGTTAAAATAAATAAGCATAAATATGGGTTGTATCGGTCTCTGTCTCTCTGTCTCTCTCTGTCGCTCTGTCTCTCTTTTTCTGTCTCTCTCTCTCTTTCTGTCCCTCTGTCTTTCTCTCTGTCTCTCTCTCTCTTTGTCTCTCTCTCTTTGTCTCTCTCTGTCACTCTCTCTTTGTCTTTTTCTGATTCTCTCTCTCTCTCTCTCTCTCTCTCTCTCTCTCTCTCTCTCTCTCTCTGTCTCTCTCTCTCACTCTCTCTCTGTGTCACTGAGCTTTCTGGCTCTTCTTTCTGTTACAAATACTTATTACTGCGTAAGTAGCCATGGCTGAAATGATCTGACTGGCTGGAGGATCATATACGGTATGCTATAGGAAGAAGTTGACAAATGGTTGGCAACGCTGTTACTACACAGTCTGAAGCCATGTGCCACAGTTTAAATGTAAAGTCTGATATTTTCGACTGGTCCAATGACAGAGATTCTAAACAGATTTCTTAGAGCTGTTTGTTTATCTATATTTTTTGCAACAGTACTGTGTTTTTGTTCACATTCATTAGTATTGTCCAGAAGGCTGTTATGCAAGGCAGATTTCGAGTACTGCTCCTCATAACACACAACATCATGTTTTTGTGCAACTTTCATAAAGGTAATACCAGAAATTGCAAATGTATGGCCCCCCTCAACGTTGTCAAATTATGCTTGGCTCATGTTGTATTGCCCTCAGGCTTCGCCACTCTCAAGGGCCCCAGGAGTACTGCCACTCCTCAGTGAATTTTAAAGGTCACAACAGTCTGGCTCTCAGCAGAGAAAAAGCATTAGCCTATGGCCTATTAAGAATATTGTTTTCCATCTATGCAGCCCCTTACATGCCTTTAAAGCAGCTCACAGTGGGGCAACAATAAACAACAAGCTGTTGTTGATGCCCTTGGTGCCTCTCAATACGCAGAGACCATTGATACTGGTATTCACTGATTCACCGCTCCATGTTTTTCCCTTTCCTTTCAATGGATCAACTATGCTTTACTTACACTTTAACTTTAACCTTCACCTTAACCAATGAGAACTGTATCAATAGCAGACACGGGGGCCATAGTCAGATCATGTAATGTCTTGGGACAACATTATCTTAAAAGGGCCACAAACAAAGACTACAGTTCCAGGAGGCCCACACAATCTCTTTCTGAAATATGCCTTAGCTCATTGGGAGTGATTTAGAAATGCTTCATTAAGACTAGAAGAAATTTCAAAGCAACATGGGCATACTTTGTGTTATATTTCTAGGGGAAGAACAATGCAATTCTGTCCACATCCCAAAAAATTAATCTGATGTAAACACTTTGACAATTTGTGTGCTGCAAGATTAACCCTCCTGTTGTGTTTGTTTCATGTTAATTAATTCTGTGTTCCTGGTCCAAAATGACCTCCCCATTATAGCTGACTATAAATAGATATATTATCACCTAATGTTGTGTTAGATCTTTTTATCATCTTAAGTTCTTGTGAACTTTACAAGTTTTGAACTTCTATTTGCTATTTATGGCCTGTAGGCCTCATTGACCTGCGCTCATACAACTTGTTTTTGAGTAAAAAAAAGCATAATAATGTATGGATTATTTTGACTATAACAAATACTCAGATGAAACATATTGTGATATTTATCACAGACAAATTTGTGTCAAAGTTTAACAAGGACTCTCTCCTCCTCACCAGTGTCATGATCAAAGATATGATCAAGAGCCTCACATACAGTAAGTATATCATTTGGTCATGGTGCTGCCACAGAAAGAATTGTGAGCAAGGCCTCAAAAAAGCTTTATATACCAGAGGTGCGAGAAAAGTTTTATATATTATTGAAACAATGTTGCGATTGTTTGTGAGAATACCAACAGGTGTGGTCCTGTGGGGGAAAGATTATATTGGGGAAAGGTTCCCGTGGGGGTTGTCATTGAAGTCAAGAAGGGGAGTGAGGTGTGTGTGCGCTCAAACACACATGCATGTGGGGGTCTGGGAGAGGAAGTGTGTCCATCTGATGAATGGGCGTGTGCCTAAAATAAATGTTATACACTAATTGTTGTCTCACCCATTCATTTCTAATGACCGGTCATTTTTGACCAGGTGACACCACAGGTGTACAAAAGTTAAATAAAACACCCAAAATGTCATGAAAATCATCTAAATGTATTTTGTGTTCAGATGCCCTGTGTGGACAAAGTCATGGAAACTTATGACAATCAGATTAAATTAACTACATTTTTCAGAGAGAGAGAAAATATATATATATATATATATATATATATACAGTGCCTTGCGAAAGTATTCGGCCCCCTTGAACTTTGCGACCTTTTGCCACATTTCAGGCTTCAAACATAATGATATAAAACTGTATTTTTTTGTGAAGAATCAACAACAAGTGGGACACAATCATGAAGTGGAACGACATTTATTGGATATTTCAAACTTTTTTAACAAATCAAAAACTGAAAAATTGGGCGTGCAAAATTATTCAGCCCCCTTAAGTTAATACTTTGTAGCGCCACCTTTTGCTGCGATTACAGCTGTAAGTCGCTTGGGGTATGTCTCTATCAGTTTTGCACATCGAGAGACTGAAATTTTTTCCCATTCCTCCTTGCAAAACAGCTCGAGCTCAGTGAGGTTGGATGGAGAGCATTTGTGAACAGCAGTTTTCAGTTCTTTCCACAGATTCTCGATTGGATTCAGGTCTGGACTTTGACTTGGCCATTCTAACACCTGGATATGTTTATTTTTTAACCATTCCATTGTAGATTTTGCTTTATATTTTGGATCATTGTCTTGTTGGAAGACAAATCTCCGTCCCAGTCTCAGGTCTTTTGCAGACTCCATCAGGTTCTTCCAGAATGGTCCTGTATTTGGCTCCATCCATCTTCCCATACATTTTAACCATCTTCCCTGTCCCTGCTGAAAAAAAGCAGGCCCAAACCATGATGCTGCCACCACCATGTTTGACAGTGGGGATGGTGTGTTCAGCTGTGTTGCTTTTACGCCAAACATAACGTTTTGCATTGTTGCCAAAAAGTTCAATTTTGGTTTCATCTGACCAGAGCACCTTCTTCCACATGTTTGGTGTGTCTCCCAGGTGGCTTGTGGCAAACTTTAAACAACACTTTTTATGGATATCTTTAAGAAATGGCTTTCTTCTTGCCACTCTTCCATAAAGGCCAGATTTGTGCAATATACGACTGATTGTTGTCCTATGGACAGAGTCTCCCACCTCAGCTGTAGATCTCTGCAGTTCATCCAGAGTGATCATGGGCCTCTTGGCTGCAGTGGATTTGCAGTGGTCTGATACTCCTTCCATTTCAATATTATTGCTTGCACAGTGCTCCTTGGGATGTTTAAAGCTTGGGAAATCTTTTTGTATCCAAATCCGGCTTTAAACTTCTTAACATTAGTACCTGCCTGGTGTGTTCCTTGTTCTTCATGATGCTCTCTGCGCTTTTAACGGACCTCTGAGACTATCACAGTGCAGGTGCATTTATACGGAGACTTGATTACACACAGGTGGATTGTATTTATCATCATTAGTCATTTAGGTCGACATTGGATCATTCAGAGATCCTCACTGAACTTCTGGAGAGAGTTTGCTGCACTGAAAGTAAAGGGGCTGAATAATTTTGCACGCCCAATTTTTCCGTTTTTGATTTGTTAAAAAAGTTTGAAATATCCAATAAATGTCGTTCCATTTCATGATTGTGTCCCACTTGTTGTTGATTCTTCACAAAAAAATACAGTTTTATATCTTTATGTTTGAAGCCTGAAATGTGGCAAAAGGTCGCAAAGTTCAAGGGGGCCGAATACTTTCGCAAGGCACTGTATATGCACAGTGGGGAGAACAATTATTTGATACACTGCAAATTAATTATTTTAAAATCATACAATGTGATTTTCTAGATTTTTGTTTTAGATTCCGTCGCTCACAGTTGAAGTGTACCTATGATAAAAATTACAGACCTCTACATGCTTTGTAAATAGGAAAACTGGCAAAATTGGCAGTGTATCAAATACTTGTTCTCCCCACTGTATATATTATTGATATAGCCCTTCTTACATCAGCTGATATATCAAAGTGCTGCACAGAAACCCAGCCTAACACCCAAAACAGCAAGCAATGCAGGTGTAGAAGCACAGTGGCTAGGAAAAACACCCTAGAAAGGCCAAAACCTAGGAAGAAACCTAGAGAGGAACCAGGCTATGAGGGGTGGCCAGTCCTCTTCTGGCTGTGTCGGGTAGAACATTTGTAAATCGGTCATATTTGACTGGAACACATCAGAAGGGTTAATGAATGAGGCCTTATGAATTGACAACTTATTACCCTCAATCACCCACTATACGTGAGGACAGTGATCTGGGTAAAATTATGTTGATGAATCTTGTTTAGCCAAGGGGAAGGCAAGTCCTGACTTGAACGTTAACTGTGAAAGACGTTGGTTAAATAGCCAGAGCCGCAATTGGAATTTGTCTCTGATTGTTAACTGCAGTCATACCACATCACATTTAAATATTCATCATATGCATATTACACCCTGAAGAGCACCATTTCAAATTATAACTGCCCGTCCTTTAATTGCCAGAAAAATGCCACACAAGCTGGGGGATCTAAATTATGTTCCTCTTTTATAATTAATGAGGCAGATAGCAGTTTGACATTTACATTGTGCCTGGATGTAAATGAGTCTCGGATACGATTTTTCAAATGGTAGCACAGCCATTGTTATCCGTTTGGATTTGAGGTAAAGCGGCCTGGGTTAGAAAAGCATGGATGATGTGTGTTATGATTCTATGCCAATCAGGATTCGGCTTTAATCCGTTTTCGCAACTTTACCCTTGCAAAATCCTCCATGGTTTTGTTAGTGCTACCTTCCCAATGACACCAACCCTTTTTAGAGAGAAAGTGAAAGGGACTGAATGGAAAGGAAGAGTCCAAATGTCAAATAGCCTTCAAACCGCACAGTACTGTAGGTATAGTCTGAGTGCACAGTTAAATTCATGTTTGTCCCAATGTACACTGCCTCTCTCCGAAAGCAGACAATCCGAACTTGTTAGGAATGTCAACAAGCTAGTTAGCTGTTTCTACATTGGATAGCATTATGTTTGTACATTATGTTTATGTTTGTACATCTCCTAGCTTTTCACACATACACAGCGGAAAACACGTCCAACATGCTTCGTAATTCCATTGGGTAAAGATACACAGTATGGTATACAGTATGGGTACCACGTACAAGTTTGAAAATAAATACTGTAAACATGCCTTGGCTAAGAAGGGGGAGCTAATGCATGCAGTCTCTGATGGGCTTTCCACATGTTACTATGTATATTAGCAGTTAGATGCCTGCCACATGTATTCCATCAGTGTAATAAGTGGAGGACCCGAACTCTTTCATTAACATCTGCCCAGGCAGTTAAGGCAGGAACAGGCTGAATTAAAGTCTCCCGGGCTCCTGACAAGATACCTTGTAAAAAAAACTCAGGCTGAATGGTCAGAGGTCATAGAATCAGAGCCAGTGCCATTCCCATAGGGAACCCCTCCTGTAAAGATATAAATCATGCGAAAGGCTGTGATCTCCAATTTATATATGTCTTCTCCAGAGTACGTTTTTTGCCCCCTCCCTAACCACAAGAGATACGGTAGAGAATTTCCCACTGTAACCCCCTGAACTTCACGGCAAAGTCTCCCTAATTGAGGAGGGGGTGAGGAGGGGGTATATCGTGGACAAGGGGAAATCTGGAGACTGTCATTGACAGAACACCCCTTACACCCCGCCCACGTCTCCAGCCTTGGGCCACTGTGATTCGGGACTGATTTATTATCCAATTAGCGTTTGGCTTGTGAGTGGGTTATTGCCTTGCATGTTTTTCATGTTCTACAATCTAGATGCAAATGTTAGCTAGTGTACCACCCAATCTCTCTCAACTCATGATTATACATTCCTCAATCAGAGAGAGGGGTAATGAAAAGTTATAATATTTGAACAGTCGTCAAAAATATGATCTCATGACTGTGCATATGGACATGTAGAATGACAGTAGCACTGACAGGTGTCTGGAAGTGAGGTAGATGTCTTGCCAAGATAAAGTGTTCCATATTGTTAGGAAATATGTAAATAGCATCTCAAGATTTTGGAACCATGTTGCATCCACCAAGAAGCGACCTGTGGAACCTTTTGTTTAAAGTATTTTTATCCTATTTATCCATTCAATATCAGATGCGTTACTCATTGCCATCTTCACAAAATCTCTCAATGCATTTGTACTAGCCATGACTAAAAATAGCTGATTTACATTGTCAGCCTCAATGATCTGTAAAATGTTATGCAGAGGCTTAAAATGGCCACAACTAATTGGAAAATAGATCAAATGTATTCCCTGACATTAATATTCATGGTTGTAATGTGAAGTTACACAGACCATTACCCCAGCATGCTAGTTAATAATTAAGAGGAAAGTAAAGGGATATCTAGTCAGTTACTGTCCCAACGCTCTAACCGCTGGTATACCTGACCCCTAATTAGCGTAGGATTGGATGGGATCTCCTCTCAGGCCTGGGTTGTTGAAATAAATTCATGTCAACACAACAGCGGTGGGACCCACATGTCAAGTCAGCCATTAGAAAAAAGGATTTAAAACCCATTGTGTTTCTCCTTGGTTGATCTATGGGAGGGTGTGTAAATCAATGGCAAAGTGAATTTGTAAGAGCAGATTTGTACACACGTGGATTTATGCTTATTTTGATTACTACTACTGTAACGAAATAATGTATGTTAGTACTACTACTACTACTACAGTACTACTGCTACTACTACTACTGCTACTACTAGGCCTACAACTACTACAAGGTCTACTACTACTACTAGGTCTACTACTACTACTAGGCCTA